>NC_091316.1:6337702-6340202 GCF_038502225.1 Cherax quadricarinatus
CACACACTTCACAGACACGTGAACAGCAGCTCCAGTAACCTCTGCTGTGCAACTTAAAATGCAGCATTGGGGCTGTGAAGGCAGTAAAAAGGTAAAATTTCAGATATCGTTCAAATGATTTTAAATAAGGCTGAAAAGTCGAAATATAATTAAAATAATTGAAAAGTGTCCGATAGAGTAAGAAGTAACTTGAGAATTGTAAGAACAGGTAGTAGTAGTTGTAGTAGCAGTGGTAGTAGTAATAGTAGTAGTAGTAGTAGTAGTAGTAGTAGTAGTAGTAGTAGTAGTAGTAGTAGTAGTAGTAGTAGTAGTAGTAGTATCACTAGTATCACATTCACAGGGAGCGATAAATCCTTAGGGAGTCATACAGAGCCTGTGTAATAGTACTCAATCAGACTGGATCACAATAGTGTACATATTGTCCACGGACAATATATGAACTGTGAGCAGCACTCGTTTATTTTGCATGTTATCAACCTGCAGTCATCCACAATGCCCAGGACTCACCACCTGAAGGTCGTAGTCTTACTAAAAACCGATTTGTAAAAGCAGGGACGAAATACGACCTTAATTTATATAAGTTTTCGTGATGGCAACGTTACCTAACGTCATTGTTTCCTGTAGCTTACAGTTGTGTCAACTCTGTGTTTACATGTATCTGAGTAAGACACATGTGCAACACTTGGGTATCTTTATTACGGAAATGTTTCGCCAACCCGTGGCTTTATCAGTCCAATAAGGAAAATAATAATGCAGAAGGTTGAGGACATGAGGTAGTATAAGGTGATCAGTCCCTCAGCCTTGATGAATTAGTGGGAGACGGTGGAAGACGTGTAGAAATAGTTTTAGGTGATCAGTCCCTCAGCCTAGAAAGGAGGTGCTCCATCTAACAACCTTATGAGCCTGATAAAGATAACCAATATAAAGATATCCAGGTGTTGCATGTGTCTTATTCATCTAGTTGTCGGTTTTGCGAACCATTAACATGTGATACGTTGTTTACATAGATAAGGAAGTCATGTTCTCATCGTCTCCGCCTCACTGAGAATTTTTTTGTTTGTGCTAGATTATCCTACGCCATATCTTCAAGTGAAAGATTTGACGAAGGACTGAAGGAATATCCAATTGACGTACACCAACGAACGTGAATATAACTACATTAGGAAGTTAGTCTCGAGAGAAATATAATAGTATAGGTAATTTCTAATGCTAGCTACTCCTTCCTCTCTCCCAAACACTGCCACAAGAAACAAGATTTTATAACGGAATATGGTTAATCTTTTGACTGATTTTTACATATTCTTAATCATTGTTACCAGATTATCAGTCTGGGAAAAAGGAATATCAAAGAAAAAATACTTAAAATTTTTCGTTTAAATTTACAAGCCATTATATTGAAAAGACCCTAAACAGCAGACCGTGGAAAATCACTTGCAAGGCCATCAGCGTCAGTGATGGCCACGATGGACGAGCCTTGATATGTGAAGTCTAAGTAGGCTTCATGGTCGGACGAGGGCGAGTGCATCAGACATTTGCCCTGCGTTATGCCTTGTGATAACTACGGTGATATGATGAAGGAAGATTTATGTATGCCTCGTGAATGTGGAGGTACCCGAGGACTGCCTTGATGAGCCTGCCTTATGGGGGGTAATGAGCGAGCAGCGGAGCTAGGATAAGCCATTGGTCTAAACCAGGAGGGGTACCTCACCTCGTCTCGTCTCGACTGGTACAACAAGTCCACGGGTACTGTAGGGTGTTTCACTCGCAGGAGGCTCCGAGTTGGTACTCCCGTAATTGCAACCGTCTTGTTTATATATTATGTCTGTAGTAAACGAGATTCGTGGAGGGACAGGGAAGACTGGAAAATGTAAGTGACTTACCCGAGAGTTGTGAACATTATCATTCTTCGTAACATGCAATACAGAAATTAAATCAGAAATAATGAAGGCAAAAACTGCTGCAAAGAGGACTGAAACAACTCATATTTAAGAGGGAAAGTGAATGCGGATAGGGATAGAGCCACTGTAATAATCCGTATATAAGGATCAAAGAAATGGTACATTCTGGGAGGAAAGAAAGAAATATGATGAAGTAAAAGGTAGATAAAGTAATAACTGAGTTGAAGAGCAATATAAAGACGCGGAGAACAGGAAATGAGGATTAAATGATTAGGAGAATAGGTAGGCGTGAGGAGTTGTGCACTAGACCTATGAAAGTATTCTTGCAAACACAAATATCAGAGACTTTATAAATGTAAGAGAAAAATGAGGAAATAATAGGTTTTAGGCAAAGCAAAGTTAGAGAGAGAGAGAAAGAGAGAGTGAGAAAGACAGAGTGAGAGAGGGAGAGGGAGAGAGAAAGAGAGAGAGAGAGAGAGAGAGAGAGAGAGAGAGAGAGAGAGAGAGAGAGAGAGAGAGAGAGAGAGAGAGAGAGAGAGAGAGAGAGTAGAGAACAGAGCAAGACGTCTCATCTCTCGCCTGGACCCATCCTGATAGATCTG
>NC_091316.1:6345202-6425202 GCF_038502225.1 Cherax quadricarinatus
GGTGCTGGGGAAGTGAAAATGCGAGGGAGAGGGATTGGGGAGGTGAAAGTGTGAGGGAGGAGAAGTGTGAGGGAGAAGAGGTGTGAGGGAGGAGAGGTGTGAGGGATGAGAGATGTAAGGGAGGAAAGGTGTGAGGGAGGGGAGGTGTGAGGGAGGGGAGGTGTGAGGGAAGCGGAGGCTCAAGGGAGGTGTGTGCTTGTCGTTAAAGTTGTTAAAGGCGCTTGTCGATGAACACGGCCTGTATTGTGTGTTTAGTGTGTGTGTGGGGGGGGGGGAAATAAAGAAGACAGAAAGAAGTAAAAAGAGTGGAGGTGTGGCTAGGGAGGTAGGATGTGATGCAGTTCAGATGGGCTTGTGAGGTCTCTAGGGAGACCTAATTATATGGTCACACAAGTAGGTAGAGTTCGTGTGTGTGCGTTACGTAAACTGACCTGACTATTCAGTTATCTAACAAGTAATTGCATAATCAGCCTGTTGCAAGACTCTCCTTGCAAGCCTTGCACCTGTCTGATCAACACACTCCAGCCTCACTCCTGTACCTTCAGCTCAGCATCTTATGTCAGGAACTGTACTGTCACTGTTGCTGTTGCTGCTGCTGCTGCTGCTGCCCTCTGCTATACCCACTCCATGCCCTCAATTATTCTCTTCTTCACCTGCTTCTCTTCATTCAATTTTCTCTTAACTTCTCTCTCTTTTCACCAGCTTATTCAATTATTCATATCATTTATTTATGTTCATTTCTCATTCTGGTGCTGCAACACTTCTTCAGGAAACTTAACGCTTCCTCCTCCTCCTCCTCTGCCTATTTCCCTTCCTCCTCATCCTCCACTTCTTCCTCTCCTCTTTCGGCTTCTCCTTGACCTCCTACTCTTCCTCTTCTTTGTTTTTTCTCTTCCTGCCACACCTCCCCACTATGGAAGCGACCAGAGGGTAGACCTCACTTGGGTAGGTGGGTCCTGGGTAGGTGGGTTCTGGGTACTTGGGTCCTGGGTACGTGGGTCCTGGGTACGTGGGTCCTGGGTACGTGGGTCCTGGGTACGTGGGTCCTGGGTACGTGGGTCCTGGGTACGTGGATCCTGGGTACGTGGGTCCTGGGTACGTGGGTCCTGGGTACGTGGATCCTGGGTACGTGGGTCCTGGGTACGTTGGTCCTGGGTACGTGGGTCCTGGGTACGTGGGTCCTGGGTACGTGGGTCCTGGGTACGTGGGTTATTCAGTGTGGACCTGCAGTGCAATTCCCAAAGATTAATCTAATCCCGAGACTCACAATAGCAGTCTGGTTCTTTGATCCTGATGACTCGCCCAATGCAAAGAATATACATGTAGATATCACCTTTATGTCTAGGCGCTGGATGAACGATCATACACACACCCCGCGCTCACTCCCCCCACTCCCACACATACACACACACACACACACACACACACACACACACACACACACACACACACACACACACACACACACACACACACACACACACACACACACATGCGTGCGCGCGCGCACACACACAAGCATGTCAAGAACTTGGGGAAAGTGCAGAGGTTTGCAACGAGACTAGTTCTGGAGGTAAGGAGGATGTCCTATGAGGAGAGGTTAAGGGAACTCCGCCTGATGACACTGGATGACAGAAGGACTAGAGGTGATATGATAACAACGTACAAAATACTGAGAGGAATTGAGAAGGTGAATAGAGACAGATTGTTTGAGAGATGAGAACACGAAACACAAGAGTACAGCTGGATGTTGGAAACCCAGGTGGGTCACAGGGACGTTAAGAAGTATTTTTTCAGCCTTAGAGTAGTTAGGAAGTGAAATTACCTGGAGGCTCTCAAGGTTCTCAGAACCAGAAAAGAGAACCTAGCGACCAGCGAAGAAGTGGAGCTAGGAGCTGAGACTCAATCCCTGTAACCATTTATGGACGAGTTCAAACGCACACACTTGCGCGTGTGTGCCCGAGAGAGGTGGACGTAATGACATGAATGTGATGAGCTGGGTATAATGAGCTGATTGCAATGAGCTGGGTATAATGAACTGGGTATAATGAGCAGGGTATAATGAGCTGGGTATAATGAGCAAAGTATGAGCCGGGTATAATGAGAAAAGTATGAGCCGGGTATAATGAGCAGGGTATAACGAGCTGGGTATAATGAGCAGGGTATAATGAGCTGGGCATAATGAGCTGGGTATAATGAGCAGGGTATAATGAGCTGGGTATAATGAACTGGGTATAATGAGCAGGGTATAATGAGCAAAGTATGAGCTGGGTATAATGAGCAGGGTATAATGAGCTGGGTATAATGAGCATGGTATGAGCTGGGTATAATGAGCAAAGTATGAGCTGGATATAATGAGCAGGGTATAATAAGCTGGGCATAATGAGCTGGGTATAATGAGCTGGGTATAATGAGCTGGGTATAATGAACTGGGTATAATGAGCAGGGTATAATGAGCAGGGTATAATGAGCAGGGAATAATGAGCTGGTATAATGAGCTGGGTGTAATGAGCAGGATATAACTAGCTGGGATAATGAGCTAGGTATGATAAAGGTTGTTTGCTATGAAGGGATATCACCATGGATTACTGTGCTCCAAAAATTAATTGTTTGGCTTGTAATTAAGACACATTTTCCTTTATTACCTTCACCTTTTAACATCTTCAGATGGAACTTCAGTTCTCTAGCTTAATATTTACAGGTTCCTCAAAAATTAAACTTTCCGGTCATCACAAAAAAAAATTAAAAAAAAAAGCATTAGTATGTGTAGAGTTTAATTTATTTTGGAAATACGGGTTTTGAGATGAAGGTCATGTTCTCCTGTGGTGAGCCATAATTCTGATGTCTCTCCTGAGTACTCTTGTCAACGCTGTCGTCCACAGTCATCAACAAAGCGACGGAGACCACAAAACATTAGTAGGTTTCTTTCTTTCCAAGAAGGTGGCTTGCTGAGGGAGGATTCAGAATTCTGAGATCATTTCGAAAGAATTCGGTCGAAGATATAACATCTGACTGTCACCAACTCGTTAAGTACTTTTTGAGAGGGGAATTTTATCAAGCCTCTTCACTCCAAACTCCCTCTCTCTCTCTCTCTCTCTCTCTCTCTCTCTCTCTTTCTCGCTCTCTCTCTTTCCCTATCTTTAGGGTATTTTTCACCATTGCGACCTTCTCCTACTCTTCAGTCTCGTCATCGAATAATGTAAGATCGACACATGTCACAAACGGGATTTGAAGGCTGTAAGGGTAGTGTTCACCAGCTGACGATTCGAAATTAGACCCTACCTGGAGTCTACCTGGAGGTTATTCCGGGGAGCAACGCCCCCGCGGCCCGGTCCACGACCAGGCCTCCCGGTGGATCAGGGTCTGATCAACCAGGCTGTTACTGCTGGCCGCACGCAGTCCAACGTACGAACCACAGCCCGGCTGATCCGGCACTGACTTTAGGTACCTGTCAAGATCCTTTGTTAAGCCCAAGTTGTCTTTTGGGGGGGGACATGACGGGATCGTCCCTGATGCCAGTACCTGATGTTGAAAAGAGAAATCAAGAGGCCGAGATTCTGCACTGTATGTATTTCATGAGCGGTGGTGGACAGCGGCTCTCTGAAGCGGATGATCTTCAGACCATAAACAGCCTTTGCCATCCATTCTTCCATTTTGATGGAAGGTTCAGGATGTCCGGATCACTTTGGATGGAGCGTGGCAGCTCCCACCTCAGAAGCTTTTTCCTTCGATATTCTTTGTCCCCAGAGTACAGACGTGAGTTCAAATTGAATACACGTCAGTCCGGACAGTTGTGTAAGGATGTTGCTCCAGAGCAGTTTACTAAATGGTAGAAATCAGCGAGTCACTGCCTTCAGTGATCTCGTGCAGTTAGTGTTACTGAACACTGTACCGTACTTGTGTTTGTGGCTGCGACAGCTAACTTGACAGACACATTCGAAGTAAATTAAGAATTATCAGATAGGGCCCATACTTCTAAGGTTTCCTTATGATCAACACTCTGGAGACAATGAGTATCAGAGGAAAACTTGCCAGATTGGGCTTCCACGCTCCAGAAACCTTCCAAGAGGATTTGAGCAGATTTGGGATAAAGCAAACTTTCTCGGCTGCCTACCATCCTCAGTCACAGGACACACTTCAAAAGGTTCCATGAACACTAAAAACCATAAAGAGTACTCACTGTCTTCATTTTCCTACAAACTGGAACGAGTTTACCTTTGTTGATCTTTGCTGTGCGAGAAACCGTAGAAAAGATAGCTGGCTACAACCCCTTCGAGCTCCTCATCTTTCTCTTGTCTTCTCTCTATTGAACTGAAGAAACTGCAGGCTGGCGAAACGTTATGAAGATTCCAAACTGTTGCACAAGTGTCTCATTCTTCAACTTCGAGCTCACTTACGTCCACACCATAAGAGCATTAAATGAAGCTTGGCTCGGAGACTAAATAAAAAGCAATGAGTCACCATGACGAGTTTAAGGCAAGACTCTAATTATAAGAAAATTAGCTAAAGATAACTTAATAAGGCACAGGAATGGTTGTGGCTTCGCACATAAAGCATGTTTGAATTATATATATTTAATTCTATCAGTTGAACACTACCAAGTGGTGAGATGATAGAAAGGAAAGGTGGCCCCATTAGCTAGCTTAATTTACATATGCCAAGAAAGCATGTTACCCACCAGATGTCTGTTGATGAACCCAAACTGCAACAGCGCAACGCACGTCGAGTTCCATTTTGCATGCGACGTACAATATACAGAACACATTTCTGCATGTCATCTTAGCTAACCTTAGGCGCGGTTGGGCACTGCTTTCCAAGATGTGTGCCCCATCTTGGTGTGAGGTGTCCAAACTATGTGCTGGAGACCATCTGTTTGCTTCAAAGTGAGGTAGGGGGTTGTAGGTGAAATTAACTTTCATGTATTTGAACCATGAACCTTCAGACCCTCATCTGCCTCGAGCTGGTTTATACCATACTATAATCTGTCCTTCTGTATGAGTGTACAACAGATGTAGCAGTGAGTGTTCTCATACTCTCTTCCACAATCCGCTTGAACTGGTTCATACCCATTGTGCACAGTTTAAATAACTGTGCAAATATTTTGATGGTGGGAATATATTTTAAACCAAAACTATCTTCTGGGGTATAGTTTATTCATCATCCTGGATTGCCATAATGACTGTACTATAAGCTGGTATGTAACACGGTCAGGTACTTCAGGCCCACTGAAAAGAATTGGGCTAGTGATACTACCTTTCTGAAGTCTTGACCAAGAAGAGGAATGCCAAAACCAGTAAGTCCTTTTTAATCGTCGCTAGGGTGAGCCGTCGACTTGACTGTCACCTTCAGGCTCTTTAATGACTTCTTGGAAACCTGCCAGAGGACTACCTGGAGTCTACCTGGAGGTTATTCCGGGGAGCAACGCCCCCGCGGCCCGGTCCACGACCAGGCCTCCGGGTGGATCAGGGCCTGATCAACGAGGCTGTTACTGCTGACCGCACGCAATCCAACGTACGAACCACAGCCCGGCTGATCCGGCACCGTCTTTAGGTATCAGATCAGGGGTCTACTGGTAATGCCCCTTATTGCTGGTGGGAGGCTGTTGAACAGTCTTAGGCCCCGGACACTTATTGTGTTTTCTCTTAGTATACCAGTGGTGCCCCTACTTTTCACTGGGGGTATGTTGCATCACCTGCCAAGTCTTTTGCTTTCGTATGGAGTGATTTCTGTGTGCATATTAGGGACCAGTCCCTGCAGAATCTTCCAGGTGTAGATTATGATATCTCTCTCTCTCCTGCGCTCTAGTGAGTACAAGTCAAGTGCTTCCAGGCGCTCCCAGTAGTTAAGGTGTTTGATGGAATTTATACGTGTAGTAAAGGTTCTCTGTACATTCTCTAGATCTTCAATTTCACCTGCCTTGAATGGGGATGTTAATGTACAGCAGTATTCCAGCCTAGAGAGAAAAACTGATTTAAAACGGATCATCATTGGCTTAGCATCTCTTGTCTTGAATGTTCTCCTTATTCATCCTATCAGTTTCCTCGCAGATGTGATAGTGGCATTGTTGTGGTCCTTGAAGGTGAGGTCTTCGGATATTACCACTCCCAGGTCCTTCACATTACTTTTCAACTCTATTGTGTTATTAGAGTTTGTAGTATATTCAGCCCTAGTTATTATTTCCTCCAGTTTTCCATAACGGAGTAGTTGGAATTTGTCTTCATTGAACATCATATTGTTCTCTGTTGCCCATTGGAAAACTTGGTTTATATCTTCTTGGAGCTTTGCCGTGTCCTCAATGGATGACACTTTCATGCAGATCCTAGTATCGTCTGCAAAGGATGATACAGTGCTATGGTTTACATCTCTGTCTATGTCTGAGATGAGAATAAGGAACAGGATAGATGCAAGTACTGTGCCTTGTGGGACAGAGCTCTTCACTATAGCAGCATCTGATTTAACTCTGTTTACCACTACTCTTTGTGTGCGATTGGTAGAAAGTTGAAGATCCATCTGCCTACTTTGCCAGTTATCCCTTTAGCACGCACTTTGTGTGCTATTACACCATGGTCGCAGTTGTCAAAGGTTTTTGCAAAATCTGTGTATACTACATCTACATTCTGTTTGTTTTCCAGTGCATCTAGGACCATATCGTAGTGGTTCAATAGTTGCGAAAGGCAGGAGCGACCTGCTCTGAAACCATGTTGTCCTGGGTTGTGAAATTTTTGTGAGTCCAGGTGGTTTGCTATCCTGCTTCTTAGAACTCTTTCAAAGATTTTTATGATATGGGACGTTAAAGCTATTGGTCTATAGTGGGGCTATATCTGTTGTTTTTAGTGACTGGAATCTCGCCTGTGTCTAAGCTCCTTTTCCATAGCATACATAGGGCCCGTGAGAGGGATTTCTTGCAGTTCTTAATGAACACCGAGTTCCACGAGTCTGGGCCTGGGGTTGAGTGCATGGGCATGTCGTCGATTGCTTTCTCAAAGTCTAGTGGAGTTAGGGTTATGCCATAAATTTGGCATACATGGGCAGGGTTTTGAGGCTCATTCATGAAAAAAAATTGTTTGGATTGTCTATCTTTAAACTGGTTAGGATGAGGGAACTCTTCTACGAAATTCTTATTTTTAATTGGTGGCTTTCAACAGGATCCATCAATGATTCCCTACTTCTTTTCGATCCATTCAAACAACCGAATACTGGAACACCGTATGGTCCATACTCCTTGAAAGACATCAGGGGTAAATCTCTTCCAAGACATGGTGGCGACAAGCAGTCCTCGGACAAACCAGTGTTGGAAGCAGTGGTGTTGATCTCCAAGTCTTGCATATGCAGTTCCACGCTTTAAAATAATCAATGGAGCGCATTCGATCATTTTATGTCAGCACTGCTGCCGCTCTGGAGGGCCTCTTGTAACCAGGATAGTGAGAGAGAGAGAGAGAGAGAGAGAGAGAGACAGAGAGAGAGAGAGAGAGAGAGAGAGAGAGAGAGAGAGAGAGAGAGAGAGAGAGAGAGAGAGAGAGAGAGAGAGAGAGAGAGAGAGAGAGAGGAATGTGAGGTAGGGCAGAGGAATGTGAGGTGAGAGAGAGGAATGTAAGGTGAGACAGAGGGATGGGATGTATGGTGAGCCACAGAGTCCTATGTTGAGCCACACTATTATATTTATAGGAAGTGTTAAAACCTTGTGGGTCATTCAGCATTAGGAGTGGTGGAGGATCGATCCTCCGTCCGCTAATCTGGAGAGAGAACCACTACTAGCATAAACTTATCTAACTGCAGATGCGTTTGGTGAACCACAAAGGTGCTTGGTGAACCACAGAGGTGTGTGGTGAACCAAAGAGGTGCGTGTTGAACCACAGAGATGTGTAGTGAACCACAGAGGTGTGTGGTGAACCACAGAGGTGTGTGGTGAACCACAGAGGTGTGTGGTGAACCACAGAGGTGTGTGGTGAACCACAGAGGTGTGTGGTGAACCACAGAGGTGTGTGGTGAACCACAGAGGTATGTGGTAAATACAGAGGTGTGTGGTGAACCACAGACATGTGTGGTGAACCACAGAGGTGTGTGGTGAACCACAGAGGTGCGTGGTGAACCACAGAAATATGTGGTGAAACATAGAGATGTGTGGTGAACCCCAGAGGTATGTGATGAACCCCCAGAGGTGTGTGGTGAACCACAGAGGTGTGTGGTGAACCACAGAGGTGTGTAGTGAACCACAGAGGTATATGATAAATACAGAGGTGTGTGGTGAACCACAGACATGTGTGGTGAACCACAGAGGTGTGTGGTAAACCACAGAGGTGTGTGGTGAACCACAGAGGTGCGTGGTGAACCACAGACATGTGTGGTGAACCACAGAAATATGTGGTGAAACATAGAGATGTGTGGTGAACACCAGAGGTATGTGATGAACCCCCAGAGGTGTGTGGTGAAATACAAAGGTGTGTAGTAAACCACAGAGGTGTGTGGTGAACCACAGAGGTGCGCGATGAACCACAGAGGTGTGTGGTGAACCACAGAGGTGTGTGGTGAACCACAGAGGTGTGTGGTGAACCACAAAGGTGTGTGATGAACCACAGAGGTGTGTGGTGAACCATAGAGGTGTGTGGTGAACCACAGAGGTGTGTGATGAACCACAGAGGTGTGTGGTGAACCACAGAGGTGTGTGGTGAACCACAGAGGTGCGTGATGAACCACAGAGGTGTGTGGTGAACCACAGAGGTGTGTGGTGAACCACAGAGGTGTGTGGTGAACCACAGAGGTGTGTGATGAACCACAGAGGTGTGTGGTGAACCACAGAGGTGTGTGGTGAACCACAGAGGTGTGTGGTAAACCACAGAGGTGTGTGATGAACCACAGAGGTGTGTGGTGAACCTCAGAGGTGTGTGGTGAACCACAGAGGTGTGTGATGAACCACAGAGGTGTGTGGTGAACCTCAGAGGTGTGTGATGAACCACAGAGGTGTGTGGTGAACCTCAGAGGTGTGTGGTGAACCACAGGAACACCACTCACTCCTCCAGCATTGCTTATTGACTCTCACGAGTTAACAAAACAGCTTGCCGCTGACGACTCCTGTATCTGACCCAATGGAGTCTGAAATCCTTTGAAGACGAGCTGGGCTCGTTCACTAGTGTCCTCAAGCCACAATGGCATACACAAGAAACAATTGGTGACTGTAGCGAGGGTGTTGGTGGCTTCTTTGATCATTATGCTCCCCCTTCTCCACCCCTTCCTTGTTCTCCTTTTCCTCCTTCTCCTATTTGTCCTCCTCCTCCTCCTTCTCTGCCTTCTATCCCTACTTGTCCTCCACTTCTCCCTCACCTCCCTCCGTATTTGTATTTTTTTCTACTGTTTCTCCTTTTCCCACCATCCCAATAATTACATAGAAGAAGTGAGATTGGGATGCATAGGAAGGGAAGGAAGGAAGAGGATGGAGGAGGAGGAGGAGGAGGAGGAGGAGGAGGAGGAGGAGGAGAAGGAGAAGGAGGGGTCAAAGAAGGAGGAGGGGAGTTGAGAACCAGCAACCTCAAAGGCAACACAAGTGTACTTCGGTGCATTCCACTTTCAATTTTACTCTATTTTTTTTTCTCTCTTAACTTGGAGATGGCTGGAGACTGCACCTCTCATCTCATCCGTGTAGCGGAAATGCAGGTTCTTCTCCAGAAGAAACTGCGCTTCCGCCACGGAGTCTAGCATCACTCTAACAGTAACTTCGTGGAATTGTACCTGCGGTTTTACATGTGTCTGGGGACTGTCGTTTTTGAAACCCAATTTCCGAAGACGAAACTGGTCAAGTTGACAACCTTATCAGTGAAGTTGCTAGAGGTCGTTGCATACAATACGAATGGATGCATTTGCAGGTCGCGTATTTATCACATGAATGTGACCTGGCAAAGTACTAAAATTTGTAGGGAAGTTGAGCAAGAAACCGGCAGGCCTTTGCCGGTTGGCTAGAGTTCAATAGGCAATTTTTCAGCTTTGAAGAATTCAATAGGAAAGGCTTCGATAGGCAAAAGTTCAATAAGAAGTGGTCTGTTGGCAACATTTCGGTAAGCAAAGGTGTGATAGACAATAGTGTAGTAGGCAAGTGTTCAGTAGGCACGGGTTCGATAGACAAGGGCCCGGTAAGCAAAGATTTGATAGACAAAAGTTCTGCTGGCAAGGGTCTAGTGGACAAGGACCAGATTTGGCGGCGGTCCCTCTGACGCTGTTAACAAGTTCCAAGTGGCCTCTTGACCCAACTTTAAGTTTATTAAATAAAGAAAGAAGAACAGACTTAATAGCGACACTTGTGTATGATTGAGGCACGTGTCCCACGCGTACGTGTCACCAGCCTCGCCCGTGCCAATCATTAATACACCTTTACCCCCTTGATGTATTTTGAGAGTTTCTCTACTCCCAAAGCCCAGCCTTGCGCCAGGCTCCTTTGTTGCTTGCCTGGTCAACCAGGCTGTTGCTGCTGGCGACCCATTGATCCATAAAACCATCACAGCTTAGTTGATCTTGTAATTGGTGGACCCCAATGGAAATAAGTCACTCTGTCTGACTTTTTGAGGTTATCCTAGGTTCTCTACACATATGCTGCTATGTATGATAATTCTATGTAACTGTATTTGTGTATACCTGAATAAACTTACTTATTTACTTGTCCGGTTTCCTCTTGAAGGCTTCTACATTTGTCCTTCTAATGTTTCTGATATCTGGTAGGATGCTGAATAGTCTGGAGCCACGAATGTTGATATAATGCTCTCTGATTGTGCCCGTGTTGCCCTTGCTTTTCTATGGTTTATATTCCATTTCCTCTAATATCTCTCACTCCATTATGCTTTTATGACAGTCTGCAGATTTGGGACTAGGCCCTCAAGTACTATCCACATATACATTAGAATGTATTTCTCTCTCCGCTCCAGTGAGTACATATTTAGGACTCTGAGGTGTTTGCAGTAATTTAAATGCTTTATTTGTTCTACGTGGGCCGTAAATGATCTTTGTGTCTGTTCCAGTTCTTATGTAGATGAATGGTTCAGAGAACCGACAAGTTGATAAATTAGACACATGTGCAACACTTGGGTGTCTTTATTGAGGAAACGTTTCGCCACACAGTGGCTTCATCAGTCCAATACAGAGAAAAACAAACAAATTATGATACTTTAAGTTAGGTTAGGAGAGGTTTCTAAGTTTAGTTTGGTCCAAAAAATAAAAATCTTTATATCATTGTCGCTGGAAAAAAAAAAAAGTATCTATCATTCTATACAATTTTTTTTTTTTTGGGGGGGAAAGTAAAATTTCTAAGGGAATTCGGCCTGTTCGGCCTATTAGGCGCGGTAAATATACAGTTATAAATGTCTTAGCCATAGATCATTTAGAAATTTACTAACCATTGATCAATATTATAAGTATCATGACCAATGATTAATGAACAGATAAAACTCTCAAGGACAAAAAATAAGTAAAAGCAGAGTAGAATGAACTTGCATATTTCGACCGAAATAAGAGACTCTTCTGACCATTTAGTCAAATATAAAGGAGAATTATCAACATACTTCTGAACATTCTCAAGAAGGAACTAAAAATGTTTCTGCTGTTTCTGATTATTTGTGCTGTTGGACTACCACAAATGGCTTGATGCTTTAAATTGAGATAACAAATACGGCTCATCGCTTATCAGATTCACGAAGAAACTCGTAACTTCTCTCTCGTATAATCCTTTAAGGCAAAAAAAAGAAGAGAGAGACTAGTTTGCTTCCTACCAACCAAAGCAGCGGACCACAGGGTCCTCTGTTTGATCAACCCAAGCCCAGCGCCCCTTGGTGCACTGCCAGCCTCATGTAAACCTTAGACTCTAGAAGAGTACGACTCAGGTGGATCACTGGCCAGGTGGCTCACTGTAAGGCGACCTCGGTTAGTGCAGGGTACGCTGAGTGCCTCGACTCCTACAAGAATGCTCGAGTGACCATCAAGAATGTGAGAGATTCGGTCACAGGAGCTTTTGTAGGTGAATGGTTGTTGGTGGGGCTGCCACCAGCTCCTCATCTTGCAAAACATGCCGCTGAAAATATCTTCTTTAGTCATTCCATTTTCTCTTAGATCTAAACAACCAAGCTTGATCAATTTTGCAATTTTTTAATAAAACTGAAGTAAGTCAAAGTCAGTTTAAAGTCACCAAGAGGCAGATACTGAAGTTTACATATACTTACAGTATTATTTCTCATGCGTGTACATAATTATACTATAATAACTTACAACGTAGGGACGGGAGGTGTCGCGACCTTTGCACACCTGACCGAGATAATAAAGGAGGCTACACAGCATCTTTGAGGAACTGGCTTGAGTATACAGTGGAGAATTCTGTAAGTGCATGTTAGAACTAAATACAGCTAGAAGGCCTAGCCACCAAACAACAAAGACCAACAAGAATATGAGGACAACAAAAGGGCCACGATAAGCATCGTAGATGGATGACTGTGGTTGCTGTTCTACAAGCCGACTCTCGTCTCATGATGGATGACTGTTACTTCTGCTCTGACAAGCTGACTGTCTCATGATGGATGACTGTTACTTCTGCTCTGACAAGCTGACTGTCTCATGATGGATGACTGTTACTTCTGCTCTGACAAGCTGACTGTCTCATGATGGATGACTGTTACTTCTGCTCTGACAAGCTGCTTCATGATGCATGACTGTCATTGCTGCTCTGATAAGTTGGCTGTCTTATGCTTGATGACTGTTACATCATGATGGACGACTGTGGCTACTGTTCTACAAGCTGACTGTCTCATGCTAGATGACTGAGTCAGCTGCTCTGACAAGCTGACTAACATGCATAAACAATAACAAGCTACTGCTTGTTATCTGGGTGCCAGGAGGCATGGGTAAGGCACTAGGAGGCGTGGGTGGGGGTGCTAGAAGACGTGATTGGGGTACTAGGAAGCATTGGTGGGATTCTAGGAGGCATGAGTGGGGTGCTAAAGCATAGGTGGGGTGTCAGAAGGCGTGGGTAATGCACTAGGAGACGTGGAGTGGCGTGTGGGTGGGGGACTGGGAACGTGCTGTGAGGCGTGGGTTGGATGCTAGGAGGTGTATGGGTGAAAGGAACGGGGAAATGCTAGGAGGCGTGGGTGGGTGCTAGGAGGCCAGGGTAGGTGCTAGTAGGCGTGTGGCGCTAGTACGTTAGGTGTGGGTAAGGCACTAGGTATGGTAGGAGGCGTGTGGGGATGGTAGGAGTCGTGTGTGGAATGGTAGGTGGCGAGTGAGTGGGGACTGGGAAAGTGCTGCGAGGTGTGGGTGGGGTGGTAGGAGGCGTGTTGGTGAGGGAGGACTTGGGAAGTGCTAGGTGTGGGTGGGGTGCTAGGAGGCGTGTGGGTGAGGGGTGGCTAAGTGCTAGGTGGTGTGAGTGGGGTTCTAGAAGGCGTGGATAACTCACTAGGAGGCGTGGGTAGGCACTAGATGTGGGTGGGGTGCTAGGAGGCATGTGGGTGGGGAGGGGGGACTGGGGAAGTGCTGGGAGGCGTGCCAGGAGCGTGCACGCGTCGTCATAATAGCTGAGCACCGTCTGCTCTACTCTCTCCACCTCTAAATCTTTGAAAGCCAAACAATCAATTGATCTCCACCAATCCTAGGAACCTCCGGCTCTCCAGAGAGAAACCCCTCGGTGCCAGAGACACCCATCATCTTCCACTGTTTCCATGGCGAGTTACCAGTTTTAACAAAACAATTGGTAAATAAACGCAGAGTCAGGGTGGCGCTGCACCTGCTTCAAACACTCAAACAAAAAATAAATATAATAAAAACAAGTGTGGTGTTAGCCAGCGGCGGTGCAGGAGCTCTTACTCGTCTGGCGGTGCTCGACATCAAAGACCTTCGCCTCGGTGATTCTGTCATTGCAGTCGCTTTTTACAATTGCTTAACCTTTGTTCTGCTGGAGGCTGAGGACCCTCCAGTTCTTGTTCGTATTCCAGTAGCGCGGGGAGGCACGCCCGGCTCCTTGCGGCTCCCAGACCTGCCTCTTGACACCGTCGAGTCCAGGACATGAGTCGACTGCCTCAGGACGGCTCCCTTCTGCGACTCTGCCAGAGTGACGCAGGAGGAGGAACTTGCTGGGGCGGGGGTTGGAGGACGTTCAATACAGAAGGTGATTAAAAGATGTTCTGGCATGATTTTTATCTATTATAAAAATGAACACACGCTCCAAAACGATGCCTGCCCTAAATGATCTCACAGCCTCTTTGATAAGAGCTGTTGTTGCGACCACCCTTAATGGTTTAGCCCTTCCCCTGAATATCATGATAATCTCATGTAAAGAGATGGGTGAAGGTTATATAGTGATGGAAGGTTACTTAATAGAAATCCAGAATAAGTCTTTGAAATAACATAACAAAAAATAAGAAGCTAGCTGAAAAACACACGAGAATATAAATAACTGGACATGGATATTAATTTACACTGATATGAAGATAAACAACTAATGTAAAAGATAATAAAACGAGCTAATTAATAATGAGTCAATTCCTGGTTTATTAAGATCAAAGTCTATCGACTACACGAGGATCACGAAGCTGCGTGTCATCTCTCGCTACCAGTCCAGGACACTGCAGTACCTAAAATAAGCATTATAATAATCTCTCAGCGTATTTACAGTCAAAGATAAACACCTCTTGGTGTGATTTAGGATTCTATTTATTCGATAATAAACTAATTTATTTATTCGATAATAAAACACTTGTTTTGCAAGAGAGGAAGACACAACTGCGAAGAGATGAAGAAACACCTGGGAATAATAAGCCAGAATCAAACGAAAAGCGATGTTACACGAGAGAGACGTGAGAAAGTGTAATTGGCACAGGACGAACAATGTAATAAGCCACGGAACAAATTCAAGTGATGTGTAACACTGTAATTCACCAGGGATAGGTAATTAGGACAATTAAGAGGGTCAGTATATGAGGAGCTAAGTATAACATTGTAATTAGGAACTGGTACAAGAAGAATAAAACTCACAATACCATAAGTGGATTAATTAACACCTAACACACAAGCTGAAGATGAAATTAAGACTAAGTTTCGGTCCGTCCTAAACCATTATCAAAATAAAGGAACTAGGAAAGACCGAAACGTCGTCTTGGTTTCATTTTTTACTTTAAGGGTTAGTTGTGTTTTCGTATGTCGGAATGTGTTGAAATTAGTTCACTTGGAAAGGAAAAGAATTTAGGAGTGTGTTAGAGTTGAATGCCTGACATGTACTCTAACAACCTGATAGACAAGCGAGTCTGGGCTTCTAACAACGACCACTCTGTCCCTCTTCCTTGATTTTCCTGCATAATTCTTCCACGTTTTATCAAAACACGATCTGCTCCTTTTGTATCTGTATAAGAGGCTGCTTATTACGTACTTCGTTGGATATATATATATATATATATATATATATATATATATATATATATATATATATATATATATATATATATATATATATATATGTATATATATGCATATATATATTTATATATATATTCCTCCCTTTGTATATGCACTGTTCTTAGTGTAGCAGCATCAAGAAATATGTATTTTCAGAATATGTACAGAGGTAATGTATCTAAGAGAGTATTTACAAACAATTCCAAAATATTATTCAGAAGCTTACAAAACACAAAAATAATTATGAAGGGGAACGCGTCCTTATTTTCTCCCTTAACTTGGCCCACTGTTTCGCGCCGCCAGTGTGGCCGGAAAGGGTGGAGGGTAGGAGAGAGCCTTCGGCTTTACTATTATAACTGAGTTCCTCTCAGCAGATAACCTACACAGCAATTTAGTTTTTCTCAGTAGAAAACCAAAATACCAGCACTGTTTCTCACAGCGGAAAACCTCGATAACAGCAGTAAGATAACAGTAAGGTTTTTCTGTTAGCTTTCACTCATCACACTATGTCGAAATTAACATAAGCATATTTAAATGACAAAAAATCAACATGGGTTAAGGAGTGTAGTCATGGGAATTAAAATCCCAGAACAATACTTCTCGACTCCCATGATTTTCTTCTCTCAGAGTTCAAGTGGGTTTACAACAAATTCATGACCCATTACAAATAATTATCCACTTTCCCGGCTGCAAATTATTTATGTATGCATAACTGGGTAATTTGAGCATAATTAGTTTAAATGTTAGATAATGGTGTACATGTTTGAATTACTCTAATTAGCAAAGATTTTAGTCAGGAATTATTTGATCCTTTTTTTCTCTGTTATACATTTAGCAGGAGGAGAATTATTCCGAAATTACTCAATAATTGCCTGACCTTTGCTGTTCCACAGATGAACAGCAACTTTGTTGATTCGTTAAATAATTACGAGAGCAAAGTCATTATATACACATCCTGATACCTATTGTACCTGCTTCTCAGTTTCTTTGTTTTTGTTTAATTTCCTTACCAACGGAGAAGTTTGTTAGTTGTTCTTTGACAAGCTTCTAACAATCAATTATGTTATTTATTCTCTGGTAAATATTAATAACTCTGTAATGCATATTGGTGTGGCATGCTAAGAGTATACTACATTTTATTCGGAGTATGTCACACACCCACATAGGCTGCCTCCCGTCCAGTGAACCAAGTGCTAAGGGTTCAACGAGTAGGGACCCCGTCGTTATATCAGTACCTTGGTTCAACCAACTATTCACAAGGAAGCCCACCATAGCTGTGAAGCGATGTGGGACACTGGTGAAGCAACTTTGGCAGACTTGTCTTCCCTGCTGGTCGCTCCGGTTCTCACCGTGTCTTATGATCGCATTCGCCTCATTGTACATAGCTATAAATACTGTACATAGGCTATATGCATATTATAAATGCCAGCTTGTTTTTGGTGAAGGACATATAATCATATACTCAGCTGCCTTTTTGCTCGCTCCTCAGTGGTTATCATGTTAGGGCAAGGTGTGCAGGTCAAATACTCTACCCCTGTGCTCGTCATAATTAGTAAATATTAATGACTAAAATGTATATAATAAATATTAATAACTTTAATGTATATTGGTAAATATTAATAACTCTGTAATGTATATTGGCAAATATTAATAACTCTTTGGAGTATATTATGAAACTATGAAAAATGTGAAGCACTTGATGTGTCCAACTGTCCTCTTCACATAGCCTCAAAATGTCTCCAAAAGCGACCTTCGTCCCGCCCCCAAGTTAATAATTTTACAGTTTTCTTATATAATAACTTTTGTTGTGTAAATTAACCTATTATAGCCTAATAAAGCCCAACACTATTATTTATTTCCAATGCGCTCGCCTGACTTTCCCTTTCCCGGCTCTTAAAAAAAAAAAAAAAAATCCTAGTTACAGATGGTTGGTTACAAAGATTTCAAGCCAATGAACTCAATGAGGGTCATTAAGGCTTCGTATATCCTGTTTACCACCAATCACAAAAACTTTAAACTCTCAGCATGTATACACAGAGAGACATACCTCCCTGTGCATACACTGTTGCCTAGTTACGCAATTCTGTAGGGTGCAACTACTTTTAAAAACTCATTTCCATTAGAGGTTTGCGGGACACACTCTCTCTCTCACACACACACACACACACACACACACACACACACACACACACACACACACACACACACACACACACATACACATACAGATTCCGCAAATGTCTGTCTGTCTGTAATAGTTGGTTCAATCAGCGTCTGTCTCTAACTGTTGATTCCATCAGTTTCTATAACTGATGGTTCCATCAGTGTCTGTCTCTGACTGTTGGTTCCATCAGTGTCTATCTCTGACTGTTGGTTCCATCAGTGTCTATCTCTGACTGTTGGTTCCATCAGTGTCTATCTCTGACTGTTGGTTCCATCAGTGTCTATCTCTGACTGTTGGTTCCATCAGTGTCTATCTCTGACTGTTGGTTCCATCAGTGTCTCTGACTGTTGGTTCCATCAGTGTCTATCTCTGACTGTTGGTTCCATCAGTGTCTATCTCTGACTGTTGGTTCCATCAGTGTCTATCTCTGACTGTTAGTTCCGGCAGTGTCGGTTCCCCTCAGTCCAGATATCATTATAATTCAACTTGACTTCCTCTGCACGGTCACTTAAAATCACTCGACTGTGTTGTTTCACTAATCTGACCCAAAATAAAACACTCCAAAAGTTAATCGCTACACCAGTCAGCAAGTTTGGATGGGTGACTGGGTTTCAAGCTTGTCGACTGCACCTTTTCGTGTACAACACCATTCATGAATACTTTAACCCCTGGAATAGCGACTAAAGGAAATTCTTGGTGAATATAGAGTCGGAAACATATACATATTTTAGTGTACATATTCTGTGATTAAATGAATACATGCGTTAGTGTGCTTAAACCGGCTGGGCCAAGTGTTTATCCCTTCTGTTACAGCTAGGATGAAGGCGAGGTTAAGAAAGGGGGTGGTCACTGTAGATGAGATGATCACTGTAGATGAGGTGATCACTGCAGATGAAGCACTGTAATGAAGGGGAGCACTGTAGTGGTGGAAGCGAGCACGGCAGTGAAGAGGAGTACAGTACTAGTGGAGAGGAGCACTGCAGTGGTGGAGAGCAGACTGTAGGAAGGGGAAGGGGGGGGTGGAACAATGAGACCTGAGGTCACAGAAGACGCCCCTTTGCACCTTACACAAGACGCCCCCACCCCCTCTCAAGGGATGACTACCAGGCATCGAGATTCTTCATCAACGATCTCAACTTATGAGCGGGGAGGGTCGATGGTGGGCCAGCCAAGAAACATTCCTCAGGGTGCTTTATACTCTCTCTCTATAAAAAAAATGCATTCGATGGAGCGGGAATCGAGGGAGTGGGGGGATCAGTGCCCTACCCCCACAAATAGCGGGGTTTGTTTTTATTTTCATCTCTTGACAACAAAAGCGGAAGACGTCTTTTCGAGGGAACAAGTGGAAGTGCTTCATGGAAGGAAAAAAAGAGAGAGGAGAGAGAGAGAGAGAGAGAGAGAGAGAGAGAGAGAGAGAAGTTGTAGGCCGAGAGTAGCTGGGGGCTGTTTCGGGGGGTAGGGATAGTCTTTAGTGCCTTAGTGTCCAACAGCCAGTCAGAAAAAAGGTATATAATATTTCGTACAAAAAGTAAACATTAAACCATGTTGTCGTGGAGCTTTTTACTAGCTTTTATCTCTTTAATTTACGGAAGACAATGAGAAGAAGACACTCTCCTCATGTCGCTGGGAGATCAGAGGAATAGCGAGGACAATGTAAGAATGTGCAGTGCTGCATCATCTTCCTATGGCTTGCATTAAGCAAGCAGGTTAAGAAAAATAGGAGTCAAGAGCCAAGTTATAGCCCGTATACACCACCGGCAACTCCAGCTTCAGTAAGGACTCAGCACCACAGTTGTGGAACATAACAACACCACCACTGATTCGGCGATCATTGAGCATCGTCCCTCAGTTGGTCCATCAGCAAAACTATCTGTTTAAGGGAGCACCAGGTGTCTCACAGGAAACACCAGCAGCATTACTTGTCTCGCAGGCAGTATCACCTGTCTCACCGGGAGTACAAATAGCATTACCTGTCATTATGATTCACCAAATCGTAAGAACACGATTGCAAGCAAACCAGGGTACGGGTGAGGGTTTGAACTCATAGCGAATGAGTCCCAAAACTCCAGGCCAGTGCGTAAGCCACTGGACCAGTGTCTTACGCACTGGCCCGGAATTTTACGACTCACTTGGCATGGGTTCTAACCCCGCCTGTATCGTGGTTTGTTAGCATTACCTATCTCATAAGCAACACTAGCTGGTTCACAGAGAGCACCAGCTGTCTCACAGGGGCTACTAACTCAGATTGGCCAACAACAGTACCATCTAGCTCACAGGTGGTCTGCGAAGCAAAGGTGAAGCTCCACCTGCCTCACAGGCGAAGTGGTCTTAATGGAAGAAAGACCATAAATGAAGGAGAGGAGGTTGACGAATGGCCGCAAAAGGAAAATGGAATAAAAGAGGGAAAACGGGAGCAAAATGAGTTAAAACAGGAGGCAGAAGAGGAGTTGAATGTGTGAGAGCAGAGAACGTACAAGTGGAGATGAATGAGTTAGAACAGAGGCAGGAAAGAAGTTCGGCGAGTGGATTTAGAGGATTCAGAAGAGGTATTGAGTGAAAATCGAGGCGGCAGTAGATGAGTTGGGTGAAGAGTATAGGAGGAAGAAGAGTAACTGGATGAGAGGATACATGAGGCAGTAGAGTAACTGGATGAGAGGATACATGAGGCAGTAGAGTAACTGGATGAGAGGATACATGAGGCAGTAGAGTAACTGGATGAGAGGATACATGAGGCAGTAGAGTAACTGGATGAGAGGATACATGAGGCAGTAGAGTAACTGGATGAGAGGATACATGAGGCAGTAGAATAACTGGATGAGAGGATACATGAGGCAGTAGAGTAACCGAATGAGAGGATACATGAGGCAGTAGAGTAACTGGATGAGACGAAACATGAGGTAGTAGAGTAACCGGATGAGAGGATACATGAGGCAGTAGAGTAACTGGATGAGAGGATACATGAGGCAGTAGAATAACTGGATGAGAGGATACATGAGGCAGTAGAGTAACTGGATGAGACGAAACATGAGGTAGTAGAGTAACTGGATGAGAGGTTACATGAGGCAGTAGAGTAACTGGATGAGAGGATACATGAGGCAGTAGAGTAACTGGATGAGAGGATACATGAGGCAGTAGAGTAACTGGATGAGAGGACACATGAGGCAGTAGAGTAGCTGGATGAGAGGAAACATGAGGCAGTAGAGTAGCTGGATGAGAGGATACATGAGGCAGTAGAGTAACTGGATGAGACGAAATATGAGGCAGTAGAATAACTGGATGAGAGGAAACATGAGGCAGTAGAGTAGCTGGATGAGAGGAAACATGAGGCAGTAGAGTAACTGGATGAGAGGATACATGAGGCAGTAGAGTAACTGGATGAGAGGATACATGAGGCAGTAGAGTAACTGGATGAGAGGATACACGAGGCAGTAGAGTAACTGGATGAGAGGATACATGAGGCAGTAGAGTAACTGGATGAGAGGATACATGAGGCAGTAGAGTAACCGGATGAGAGGATACATGAGGCAGTAGAGTAACTGGATGAGTGGACACATGAGGCA
The DNA here is from genome assembly GCF_038502225.1 of Cherax quadricarinatus. Taxonomy (NCBI): domain Eukaryota; kingdom Metazoa; phylum Arthropoda; class Malacostraca; order Decapoda; family Parastacidae; genus Cherax; species Cherax quadricarinatus. The sequence continues at coordinate 6,366,338 of NC_091316.1, forward strand.
GTAGAGTAACTGGATGAGAGGTTACATGAGGCAGTAGAGTAACTGGATGAGAGGTTACATGAGGCAGTAGAGTAACTGGATGAGTGGACACATGAGGCAGTAGAGTAACTGGGTGAGAGGATACATGAGGCAGTAGAGTAACTGGATGAGAGGATACATGAGGCAGTAGAGTAACTGGATGAGAGGATACATGAGGCAGTAGAGTAACTGGATGAGAGGATACATGAGGCAGTAGAGTAGCTGGATGAGAGGATACATGAGGCAGTAGAGTAACTGGATGAGAGGATACATGAGGCAGTAGAGTAACTGGAAGAGAGTATACATGAGGCACTAGAGTAACTGGATGACAGGATACATGAGGCAGTAGAGTAACTGGATGAGTGGACACATGAGGCAGTAGAGTAACTGGATGAGAGGATACATGAGGCAGTAGAGTAACTGGATGAGAGGATACATGAGGCAGTAGAGTAACTGGATGAGTGGACACATGAGGCAGTAGAGTAACTGGATGAGAGGATACATGAGGCAGTAGAGTAACTGGATGAGAGGATACATGAGGCAGTAGAGTAACTGGATGAGAGGATACATGAGGCAGTAGAGTAACTGGAAGAGAGTATACATGAGGCACTAGAGTAACTGGATGACAGAATACATGAGGCAGTAGAGTAACTGGATGAGTGGACACATGAGGCAGTAGAGTAACTGGATGAGAGGATACATGAGGCAGTAGAGTAGCTGGATGAGTGGATACATGAGGCAGTAGAGTAACTGGATGAGAGGATACATGAGGCAGTAGAGTAACTGGATGAGAGGAAACATGAGGCAGTAGAGTAACTGGATGAGAGGATACATGAGGCACTAGAGTAACTGGATGAGAGGAAACATGAGGCAGTAGACTAAACGTATGAGAGGTTACATGAGGCAGTAGAGTAACTGGATGAGAGGAAACATGAGGCAGTAAACTAAACGTATGAGAGGATACATGAGGCAGTAGAGTAACCGTATGAGAGGTTACATGAAGCAGTAGAGTAACCGGATGAGAGGTTACATGAGGCAGTAGAGTAACTGGATGAGAGGTTACATGAGGCAGTAGAGTAATTGGATGAGAGGATACATGAGGCAGTAGAGTTACTGGATGAGAGGTTACATGAGGCAGTAGAGTAACTGGATGAGAGGTTACATGAGGCAGTAGAGTAACTGGATGAGAGGTTACATGAGGCAGTAGAGTAACTGGATGAGAGGTTACATGAGGCAGTAGAGTAACTGGATGAGAGGTTACATGAGGCAGTAGAGTAACTGGATGAGAGGATACATGAGGCAGTAGAGTAACTGGATGAGAGGTTACATGAGGCAGTAGAGTAACCGTATGAGAGGTTACATGAGGCAGTAGAGTAACTGGATGAGAGGTTACATGAGGCAGTAGAGTAACTGGATGAGAGGATACATGAGGCAGTAGAGTAACTGGATGAGAGGATACATGAGGCAGTAGAGTAACTGGATGAGAGGTTACATGAGGCAGTAGAGTAACTGGATGAGAGGATACATGAGGCAGTAGAGTAACTGGATGAGAGGTTACATGAGGCAGTAAAGTAACTGGATGAGAGGATACATGAGGCAGTAGAGTAACTGGATGAGAGGATACATGAGGCAGTAGAGTAACTGGATGAGAGGATACATGAGGCAGTAGAGTAACTGGATGAGAGGTTACATGAGGCAGTAGAGTAACTGGATGAGAGGATACATGAGGCAGTAGAGTAACTGGATGAGAGGATACATGAGGCAGTAGAGTAACTGGATGAGAGGATACATGAGGCAGTAGAGTAACTGGATGAGAGGTTACATGAGGCAGTAGAGTAACTGGATAAGAGGATACATGAGGCAGTAGAGTAACTGGATGAGAGGTTACATGAGGCAGTAGAGTAACTGGATGAGAGGTTACATGAGGCAGTAGAGTAACTGGATGAGAGGATACATGAGGCAGTAGAGTAACTGGATGAGAGGATACATGAGGCAGTAGAGTAACTGGATGAGAGGATACATGAGGCAGTAGAGTAACTGGATGAGAGGTTACATGAGGCAGTAGAGTAACTGGATGAGAGGATACATGAGGCAGTAGAGTAACTGGATGAGAGGTTACATGAGGCAGTAGAGTAACTGGATGAGAGGTTACATGAGGCAGTAGAGTAACTGGATGAGAGGTTACATGAGGCAGTAGAGTAATCGTATGAGAGGTTACATGAGGCAGTAGAGTAACTGGATGAGAGGTTACATGAGGCAGTAGAGTAATCGTATGAGAGGTTACATGAGGCAGTAGAGTAATCGTATGAGAGGTTACATGAGGCAGTAGAGGAAGGCCAGTCAAAATATCTTCAGACAATGATGTTTCCTGAAGAACTGCCTGAAACACTGGAAAGCAACATCTCTGGAAGGACTGGCCGGAACATATTTAGAGAGAAGCACATCTAGAAGAACTGGCAGGAACCTCTACAGGAAGCAACACATCTGGAAAAGACAGGAGTAAACATCTTGAAGCAACAACACACCTCAAAAGAACTGAAAGGAGCATCCTCAAACTGTAGCGCCTTTGGAAGGACTGGCCAAAATGTCTTCAGACGGCAGTGCCTCTGGAATCCAGGTAACTCGGGCTCAGATTCCTTATACACCTGACTGGGACTCAGCTGGATCAGGCTGGCAGAGGCTTTACTGATTGAGAATGTTCCTGGGATAAGTGTATACTGAATGGTAACGTGTCTGCCTCGTGCCTAGTAGATGGAGGATCGAACCTCCACACCTTGCGCAGAATTACCAGCACAACTTTAAAGCTTCACATGAATTAAATTTCCTTTTTTAAATCACTCACAATTCTAGAAAGTAAATTTTGTAATAATACAAGTAGTTGTAGCATCACTCTAGGCTGGTCACTCACTGACGTAACAAGAAGACAGCATAGGCAGTGAAGCTGAGCAGAACTGGCGAGGACTATAGGTCTCAGGCAGCAGGGCTCTGCCTCAGTCTGGTGCTAGATCAACAGAAAAACATCAAAGACTGCGAAATGATATAGAGATAATTCTCAATAAGGCTCAATACAGTAGAAACTCCGCTATTTTTATTCTGCGCCCTCGGAGAAAACTTACCTAATTATATTGCCACGACGGAGTTGGACGAAGGCCCCCAGGAGAGACGCCTCAACGCAGAGACTTCATAGAGGCGACTTTGCATCTGTCAGGAGATGGAACAAATTGAATAATACAACAAGGTCTCGGAAACGTAGCGGAAATCTGGAGCTCTCCAAACGTGGCCAGTGAATAGACTCAAACGGCACCGCATCTCTTGTCTCCTTTCTCGACGATGTTGCCAACCACCAGTCACCAGCGACTCTCACGTGGACTGGGTCCTGCAACTCAGCCAAGCTTACATTACTTTAAACGTTGCCTGGCCAGAAAAGGAGAGTATGTCCATGACATCTACAGCAGGTGCTAGAATTAAGAGAGCAGGAAGCTCTGGAACAAGAGGACACAACTGTAATAACAGGTGTAGGATGTAAGGCCGCTGGTAACACTGCCACTCCAGCGCTGTTAAGTCGAGTGTTGAGATTCCTCGACATGATTCTCAAGAGACTGTGATTCTTTTGAATGAATGTCGTCATGGATTCGGGAATGAAATATGAAGTAAGGTTTTTTTTTAGTTGGAATTACGACTCCTGTTAGTTACAGTTTATCAAAGGCACTTATCGATAAGACGCTTGGCCTGTTTGGTGTGTGTGTGCTCACCTAGTTGTGGTTGCAGGGGTCGAATCACAGCTCCTGGCCCCGCCTCTTCACTGATCGCTACTAGGTCACTCTTCCTGCTCCATGAGTGTGTGTGTGGGTATGTGTGTGTGTGTGTGAATTTACTAATATACGCATAATCTTGCGTATGTGTGAGCATCCTCGCTACAAACAGGTTTCAGAGGCTGGCACATTCTCTGGCATCCTTGTTATTCTTCTAGACTGATTCCTTCACCCTTTACTTCTTCCTCTATTTTTAAATGGCTCCTCGTCGCATCCTACGGCTTTTCTCCACATAAAAGGCGACTCCAGCACTTACCTAACCCGAGATGAAATGTTATAATGTGCAATCTCTCCCATGACGAGACGCGAACTTGCCTAAAACCATAATCCAGTGTGGATCACTCAGCGTATGATAGAGGCTCGATCCTCCGTCAAGATCGTGACATAGAAACTCTGACTCTCACAGTCACGGCTCACCCAGGACACCACCAAATGCTCTACGGAAAACAAGATAATCTTATTCAGAAATAATCCACATATAGGAGAATAAAACTTATGGCGACGTTTCGGTCCGACTTGGACCATAAACTAATTAATAGTCCAGGTCGGATTGAAATGTCGTTACAAATTTTATTGGATGTAAGGGTTATTTGTGTATTGTTCTAGTCAAGGTATTGTGCGTTTTTATTCTCTATCATGCCATTGATGGTGTACAATACCGAGAAAGTTGATGAATAAGACACATGTGTAACACAAGTGAGTCGCACATGTATAACACAAGTGAGTCGCACGTGTGTAACACAAGTGAGTCGCACATGTGTAACACAAGTGAGTCGTACATGTGTAACACAAGTGAGTCGCACATGTGTAACACAAGTGAGTCGTACATGTGTAACACAAGTGAGTCGCACATGTGTCTTGTTCATCATGAACGTAAAAGAGGCAGATCTGTGACAGGTTTATTAAGAGATTACGTCGGCGTATCAAACGGCTCAGAAAAACTGAGAGGCCGTACTTGACCATCATCAGTCTGTGTCGTCTCTCTTGTCCAACCCTCTCACAACCCCCATACACAACCCTCACACACAACCAATACACAACTCCCCCACACAACCCCCACATACACAACCCCCTCACAACTAGAAAAAGTTTAATATCTCGTGTGTGTCTTCCTTTGATGATAGTTAAGTACATCTTCAAGAAGTCACTGATACTGCTCTACTCAGAGGGACTTGCAGTATGTTCACGCAGGTCTGCTCTCGCGATATTGTTCCTCAGGGACCTAGAGGGGCCTTGATGCCTGAAAAGGGATCTTCATCCAAGAAAATAGAGCTGCCCTCAGTTTCCTAAGATCAAATCTTGCTGCCCCTCATGTATGACCCCGACGAGTTTAGTGCTTCCCCGTAAATGTACTAAAAATCTTGCAAACCTCTTTTTTACTGGGTAGGTGAGTTAGACTTTGTGTGTGTGTGTGTGTGTAATCTCAAGGTTCATGTGGCGTCAATTCATCATGTAATAGGTGAGTTTAGGCAACATTTTTGACCTTCGACAAACTTTTCACCTGTGAGGTGAACCTTGGGAAGATTTGTGGCAATCGTAACTCAGTGGTTACGCCTATCATCAAACAGCAACTATGGTTGATTATGAGGATGTTTGAATGTGGGGTTAGTGAAATGTGGCAGGGAACAAAAACATTCCAAGGTAGGATGGAATGAGAGTTTTAAGAGGTAGGGGCTTAAACATCCAGCAGGTGTGAGTGAGTGTTTTAAAAAGGCGTGTGAGTAAACACTTGGACATATTTACTAGAAAACGTTTCGGTCCTGGGACCTTGATCACTTCTAATATACAAAAGTCTAGAATAAAAACAATAAATGCACCAAGAGGTGTGTATAACATTATTGCAAAATTGACTTTAAATCCTTTTTGGGAAGATTACACAGTCCTTGGCTATATTATAGGAAATCTGCAGCCTTAATGACCCTCGTGTATTCGACAGGCTTTAAACCTTCTGAATCAACCAAATTACTGTACGGTGAGCTCTTCTTGAAGAGCCTGCTTAAACAATCCCAATGCATCTTGCTACATTTGTTGCAAATACTCTTTGCAAAAACAAACAAACAAAATCACAGATTTTGTGGCGCTTGGAGAACAAGACAAGTGTTGGACTCTCCATATGATTTGCAAAACTTGTGTAGAATGCTTACGACAGTGGAAAACTAGGCAAAGGTAAAGTTTAAACTTGGATGTGTCTATGGTGTGGAGAGCCGAAAAACTACCAAGATGATTGTTATTTCTGTATGGTTAATATGAAAGGTTTGAGTCGATACAAGAAAGTCAAGTGGGAATATCCTGATTTGGAGTTAGTAAGGAAACCCGTGCCACACAGTGAAGACGTTCCTATACCAGTGTTTACAACACTGTCTGACCTTTTCTTGTCAGATGTTGAAGAAACTCAGGGTTTAGGGTGTAACACAGGTGATAACAGTGGAAGTGAATACGAAGTAAGCATTTCAACACCCCAGCAGTTCTCCCAAGGAGAACTCAATGATCTGCTGTGTGACAGTCTGTCAAAGCAAACATCTGAACTTTCAGCATCCAGGCTAAAAGAAGAGAAGTGTCTACAACAGGAAGTTAAAATAGCAGCTTATCAGACAAGAGAGGCTGAACTCATTCCTGGACTTTTCTTTGAATGAGACTTGAATATAGACTAGGAGACTGACGGCTGTTTATAGACAGTTTCATTAGAAGCTTGAAATGTGTCTTATTGCACAGTGGTAACCAATATGCATCTCTTGCAATTACTTACTCAACAAAACTATGCTCACTATGTTAATCTCTTATTATAAGGAATGAAATGCTAGTATGTAATATAATCTGACTTTTGCATGATCTAAAAAAATAATTTCAATGTGATTTGTAAGTTAGCCCCTCCCGATCAATATATTTTTTACATCTTTTATGTTATTCAGTGGGACACCAAATATATAAAAAACTAGAGCTAGTCAAGTAAAACATATTGGGGATTAGCAGCAAAAATTTACCCTAAAATCACTGTAATATCATTGGCCAGAAAATGAGTTTTATCTTTGTAATAAATGTTTATAGTCGAAGATCTCTGGAAGTTACTGCATTATTGAACAAGGAAATAGGCTGTTTTAAAGGCTTAAAATTAATTTGGTATAAGTTAGGCTGGAAAGCAATTTCAAATTAAAGTTTTGTATATTATGACCAAATATATATTTTGTTTTTGAAAACATAGAGACAATACTTTAAATGCAAATATATATATATATATATATATATATATATATAATATATATATATATATATATATATATATATATATATATATATATATATATATATATATATATATATATATATATATATATATATATATATATGCGCAATAAGATCACAGTAAACAGGTGATTTCAGAATATGCAAAACAACCACTCTGAAAGAATAGAGAAATTCCAAGCGCTTTCGTGACTACTCACATTATCAAGGAACTATGAAAGTAAAGCATCCAATGAAGCTATATAAGGGGTCTGGCCAACACCTCACTATCAGATCCCACAACGGTTAAACACCTGACGCGCGCCGGCCCAACTGGACGGTTCCTTTGCACAACTCACCAACAAACTATTCTACCCAAGAAAATTTAAAAATTATTATTTGTCCAGTGTATTATTAAATTCTTCCCAAATTCTATTAATTATAAATGGATCTAATTTATATAAACCAAAGGAAATATTCATATTATTGTCAAAACTGCTTTTTATGAAACAAGATTCAATTATATTCCTGTCGACCATGGACTTGCTTGATACTACTTTCTCAACTTTTTGAAAATCAAAAAGTATTTCTAGCAACTTTAAAAGATAAATCTTTTAAAGTTGCTAGAAATACTTTTTACAATCCAAAAAGGGACAACCAGCCTTATTCAACTAAAAATATGTTGGTTCTCCCTTACCATGAAAACTTGGTTGATATGCCTTCTCTTCTTAAGACTTTTAATATTAAAGTTGTATTCAAAAATCTTGATACAGTAAAAAAACTTTTGATAAAGAATTCCCCCCAAAACGCTGATGGATGTGTCTATATGATTCCTTGTAAAATTTGCGATAAAGTTTATTACGGTCAAACTGGTAAAAATCTCGAACTAAGATTCAAACAACATAAATATAGCATTAGAACTGGACAAGATTCCAATGCTCTATTTATTCATGTAAGAGATTTTAACCATCCAATTGATTTTCAAAAAGTTGAGAAAGTAGTGTCAAGCAAGTCCATGGTCGACAGGAATATAATTGAATCTTGTTTCATAAAAAGCAGTTTTGACAATAATATGAATATTTCCTTTGGTTTATATAAATTAGATCCATTTATAATTAATAGAATTTGGGAAGAATTTAATAATACACTGGACAAATAATAATTTTTAAATTTTCTTGGGTAGAATAGTTTGCTGGTGAGTTGTGCAAAGGAACCGTCCAGTTGGGCCGGCGCGCGTCAGGTGTTTAACCGTTGTGGGATCTGATAGTGAGGTGTTGGCCAGACCCCTTATATAGCTTCCTTGGATGCTTTACTTTCATAGTTCCTTGATAATGTGAGTAGTCACGAAAGCGCTTGGAATTTCTCTATTCTTTCAGAGTGGTTGTTTTGCATATATATATATATATATATATATATATATATATATATATATATATATATATATATATATATATATATATATATATATATATATATATATATATATATATATATATATATATATATATATATATATATATATATATATATATATATATATATATATATATATATATATATATATATATATATATATATAATTATTACGACCTTTTAAAATCGAAGCTAAAATCTAAACTAATGTTTATTTTCTTTTTGCCGTAATAAATATAATATATAAAGCCATTTAGATGCCCCCAAATATTAGCTATTTAAAACTGTATTTTAAATAAGTTATGGAGTAAATTTTGCAGAAAAGCAAAAATCTCTGCTTTAAAAGGAGCATTTACTTCAAAATTTTGTGTTTATTCGTAAAAAAAAAAAACATAACGAGTAAGGAAGAGTGATGCTCAAGCGACGCTGAAGGAGGTGGACACAAGAGAAAAATCATCCTTTTTTTATACTCTGAGGAAACAAATCCAGGGATGACTGGGGCAGCTTACACAGCAGAGGAGGGACTGAGATCACCCTCAGGGACCCCAGCCTAGCTCCAGCCTCACTCACTCTAGAAATTTACAAAGATTTTTTTACCTGAAGTGGGGAAGTCGGTTTCTCAAGGCTTCGTCAAGTCCTCGCCCAGGTAAACAGCGCCTAGGAACGAACACAATGATCGTGAATCACATCACTAATGGAAATAGTAAACAGACAATGCTTGTCCGTTCCCAGAGGTAAGCTTAGTAGAGAAGAACGAATATTACGAAAATGAAGCGATAAACAGTGCTACTCTCTCCCCTCACTCGTCAGGGCCCCACTCCGACAGATGAAGACACTTCCGGTGCTTAGGTACGAGAGGTGATAACAGAGAGGAGAGAGATCCTCCTCCTTCAGGCAGGCTGCCTCCAGCCCAACCCTGCGCATTAACACACACAGGCGTATCCCACGTCTTCCCTCCATCACCTGAAGTCTACAACACTTTCCAAGTCTTTTTTTGTATAAGTAATACTTAATCTATTAAGAACACTGTCTTATCTTTGTGAAATAATATGTATTCTCTGTGGGTGCAAGTTAGACCAAAACTAAAAAAGGTTTGTGGTTTTAAAGGCTGACTAACAGAGGTGTGTCCACGAATACAAGCAGCTCAAGGAACTTGGGACGCCTTAATCTTTCAAGGTTGAAATAACAAACAATTACTCCTGCCTAATACCGTCACAGCTTAAGAGAACGGTGTATAAAAGGTCAGCATAAATCTTACACTGTCACGATGCCTCTGAAGGGCAAGCTCTTCTAGAAAACACTAAATAAATTATGCTTCACGTAAGCGAGTTCCCCTTTAAGTGCGTGCCTGGCGGTAAAGATGGATACGCCCTTGTGTCAGTGAGGTGGGGACCCTTCCAGAGACACAAGCGAGACATTGGAACGTGTCAGAGGCGGACTACGAGTCCCCACTTGCGACCACTGTACCCTCTTGTTCACACCTGAGAGCCTGCGCCCCTTTGTTCAAACAACTGCACACAGCTTGAAAATCGTTGAAGTCTCTTTCTTTCTTTCTTTCTTTTTTTTTATCGCTCCTCTTGGAAGTCGATGTAAAGAAAACGAAGAAGTCGTCAAAAAAGGACACTGGAAATTCAATTGAGATTCTCTGGGTTCGATTCATGAGGAGAGAGAGAAACTTCCGCGTCTCTTCACGCTGCGTACTCGAAGAACAATACCTTCTCGTGTTTTCTCTTCCTCACCGTCAGTGAACCGCGCTGCACATTTTTATTGGAGGTGAACTGAGTTCTTGCTGCTTAACGACGTAGAAATAAATAACAGCGAATAGGAAGTAAAAACAAATTACGTTTCTGTATTAGTGGAGAGTGGGATGAGGCTCCCACAAGAGCAACACCTCAATTAAAATCATCATCGTCGTCCACATCATCATTATCATCACCGTCATTATCACTATCTTCTTTTCCTTCCTCTCTTAGCTTAAGGTGTATCGATTGCTAGGTTCAGTACTTTCATATAATTAATCGTGGCGTATTTAAAAGTGCTTTTGGGTATTAAGGAAGTCACTGCCATTGACGTTAGTACTACACAATACACCAAAAAAAAAAAAATCAAAACAAATCGATGAAGGAGAAAGCAGCGCCTTTAACTAATGTTCCTTCTAAGACATTAGAGAGAACAAGAGGATGTATACGAGCGTTTTGATCCTTTAGGTGCAAGTGTGGTGACCCATAGCCTAGGACAGGTAATTAAACAGTCATACAGGAAAAATAACGGCGATTTCTCCTTGAGGCTGCTTGAGCATCCTACTTCTACCAGTCCATCTTTTGATTATAATATCAGGAAGCCTAGTCTGTGACCAGGCCGTGGGGACGATGATACCCAGAACAATATACTTATATATATATATATATATATATATATATATATATATATATATATATATATATATATATATATATATATATATATATATATGTCGTGCCGAATAGGAAGAACTTGCGATCTTGGCTTAAATAGCAACGCTCATCTTGCCATATAGGACAAGTGAAAATTTGTGTATGCAATAATTTCGCCAAAATCATTCTGAACCTAACGAAAAAAATATATTTCACTGCGTTTGTTTAGTATTAAATTATTGTAAACAAATCTAAAATATATTTAGTTGGGTTAGGTTAAAATAAATTGTTCTTGTTATAATAAGGTTAGGTAAGTTTTCTAAGATTCTTTTGTTGTAAAATTAAAAATTTTTACATTATCATTAATGAAAAAAATATATCTTTCCTTCAGAAAGGATTTAATTTTAATGAGTTCTTGCTAATTGACCAGTTTTACATATTCGGCACGACATATATATATATATATATATATATATATATATATATATATATATATATATATATATATGTGTGTGTGTGTGTGTGTGTGTATGTGTGTGTGTGCAAGGAATTCGCAAGAGCAGGCGAAATGTACACAAACACTGATCTCTGGCTGAAGGAGGCTCGAACCTACGAACCTTGGAACAAGGTACGCAGTGCTATACCATTCTCACCACACTGGACCAATACCTTGGCGTCCAGCCTGCACTAGACGTTGATCCAAGGCAGCCAGCTTTCAGGGAGAAGGCTTACAGCTTTTCATCTCATCCCCTGCATGCATCAGCCATGCGAATTCCTTGCATTGTTAAAGTCTCTAGTAAGGCTGATGCATGCAGGGGATGAGATGAAAAGCTGTAAGCCTTCTCCCTGAGAGCTGGCTGGCTTGGATCAACGTCTAGTGCAGGCTGGACGCCAAGGTATTGGTCCAGTGTGGTGAGAATGGTATAGCACTGCGTACCTTGTTCCAAGGTTCGTAGGTTCGAGTCTCCTTCAGCCAGAGATCAGTGTTTATATATATATATATATATATATATATATATATATATATATATATATAAAACAACCACTCTGAAAGAATAGAGAAATTCCAAGCGCTTTCGTGACTACTCACATTATCAAGGAACTATGAAAGTGAAGCATCCAAGGAAGCTATATAAGGGGTCCGGCCAGCACCTCAATATCAGATCCCACAACGGTTAAACACGTGACGCGCGGCGAGCCAACTTGGAAAGGTCCTTTGCACAACTCACCCCCAAGCTATTCTACCCAAGAAAATTTAAAAATTATTTGTCCAGTGTATTATTAAATTTATATACATATTATTATATTTATATACATATATATTTATATATATTTATATATATATATATATATTATATATATATATATATATATATATATATATATATATATATATATATATATATATATATATATATATCCACACAAACACACACACACTTTTAAAGGTAATTTTGTTACAGATTTTTGATACTTCACATAAAAGAAGTTTTCAAAATAATCCGGACAAGGGAGGGAGGATTGGATTGCAATTACATTAATTTTGCAGACAAGTTAATGTTTAAGGACAACACGGAAGTTGCTGACATTAGAAGCATGGAAAAATAAATGAAAATTCTGCAATTATTTTCTTCTAAACGTTGAAGGGCAATATTTTGATATTGTCATGACTAAAATGATACTGAATATATTAACTGATCATAACAAGAATTTATTTCTGAAGTACGGATGGTGAGGACTCATAAACACGGAAGAATAGTGAAGGCAAATGGAAGAACAGAGAAGACACCAGTGGAAGAAGATAAATAAGAATAAATGCAACAGAAATATTATTACTGACAGAGTGAACATCACCCCAGGAACCAGAAGAACGTGTTTACATAAATTATAACCAGATTTATTCCGTGGACGAGCGATAAGAATTTCCTGTTATGAGTACCACTGATAATGTCAGAGCTGAATTCAGTGCTTGGCAGCTGCCAGAGCTGAATACAGTGTCTGGCAGCTGTCAGAGCTGAGTACAGTGTCTGGCAGCTGCCAGAGCTGAGCACAGTGTCTGGCAGCTGCCAGAGCTGAGCACAGTGTCTGGCAGCTGCCAGAGCTGAGCACAGTGTCTGGCAGCTGCCAGAGCTGAGCACAGTGCCTAGCAGCTGTCAGAACTGAGCACTGTGCCTGGCAGCTGCCAAAGCTGAGCACAGTGCCTGGCAGCAGCCCACCATACATACAGTGCTGGAGTCTGAGCACAGGGTCTGGCATCTTTCTGAATATTAGTAATAATTACAAAGCGACACAGCCTGTCAGCTTCCTACTACTCACACAGTGTCAGCGCTGAGCCGTGTAAGAGTGTTGTAGATGAGTACAATGCAAAAATAGATGAGCGCAACAAACCGCCATCCAGTGGCTTCATCAATAAAAATTCAACGACATGAATGGAAGATAGAAGAAGTATATACAAAAGATGAGGTAATCAGTCCCTCAGCTTTGGAGTTGGTGTGAAGAGCACCGTTAATGAAAGAAATAAACATGAACCTGTGGGCAAGGTTGAGAAGAAGAGAAAGCGATGGAGGAAGTTTTTAAATCGCTGAACCAAAAGCTGTGGGCCCAGAGAAGCTGAGTCTATAGCAGTAGAGGTGCTGCAGACCAGCTAGCAGCACCTCTACTCGCAGGTGCGAGCACTGTCTAGTAAAATGTAAATGGCTTTCTCTGTGCAAAGAGGCAAACGCAGTCCCTGTTCACAAAAAGAAGAGCAGAACGGATATTAGTAACTACATACCAGTGTCACTCCTCTCAATCATTGACAATATACTTGAGACAATAATCTCACGGAAAATGAGTTTTTCGACTACCAGTCACTAATTTGTGACCGTCAATATGGCTTTAGGAAAGGTTACTCTGCTGCTGATCAACTGTTAAACCTCTCCACTAAGTGGCACCAGTCACTGGATGAATCTAAAGTCAGCTGTGTAGTAGCAGTGGACATTGCTGGTGTTTTTGATTAAGTATGCCACCAGGGACAAATTCTAACTACTCCGTTATGGAAAACTGGAGGAGATAATAACTAGAACAGAGTATACTACTGACTCCGGCCATACAATAGAGCGGAAAAATAATGTAAGGGACATGGGAGTAGTAATGTCTGAGGATCTCACTTTCAAGGATCACAACAGTGCCACGATCGCACGTGCAAAGAAAATGATAGGATGGATAATGAGAACTTTCAAAACGAGAGATGCCAAGCCCATGATGATCCTTTTCAAATCACTTGTTCTCTCTAGGGTGGAATACTGCTGTACATTAACATCTCCATTCAAAGCAGGTGAAATCGCAGATCTAGAGAGTGTACAGAGATCCTTTACTGCACGTATAAGTTCTGTCAAGCACCTTAACTACTGGGAACGCTTGGAAGCACTTGACTTGTACTCGTTGGAACGCAGGAGGGAGAGATATATCATAATCTACACTTGGAAAATCTTGGAAGGAATGGTCCCAAATCTGCACACAGAAATCACTCCCTACGAAAGTAAAAGACTGGGCAGGCGATGCAAAATGCCTCCAATAAAAAGTAGGGGCGCCATTGGTACACTAAGAGAAAACACCATAAGTGTCCGGGGCCCAAAACTGTTCAACAGCCTCCCATCAAGCATTAGGGGAATTGCCAATAAACCCCTGGCTGCCTTCAAGAGAGAGCTGGACAGATACCTAAAGTCAGTGCCGGATCAGCCGGGCTGTGGCTCGTACGTTGGACTGCGTGCGGCCAGCAGTAACAGCCTAGTTGATCAGGCCCTGATCCATCGGGAGGCCTGGTCATGGACCGGGCCGCGGGGGCGTTGATCCCCGGAATAACCTCCAGGTAACCTCCAGGGACTCTTAGTAAACCTGCAGGCACTCAGCGATTACCTTCAAGGTAGATCTCTGAGGGTAGTTATCAATAAGACAGAGTCAGCAAGTCATCCTATTGGAGCAAGTGTTCCACAGGGAAGTGTATTTGAGCCATTGTTATTGAATATCTACTTCAACGACCTCCTCCATCTCATCCCAGAATCCTATGCACATGCAGATGACTGCACACTGACATTTATTTATCCAAGAGAGTAAATGCCAGCTGCTCTACGCTACATCAATCACCAGCTAAGAGCTATATCAGGTTGGGGTAAACGATGGCAGGTAACATTTGTTCCTGAGAAATTACAAATGATGGTGTCTAGGCACCATGATGGTAATGCTGGAGCACTGGTAAGTATGAATGGAAGAGAGTTTGTATCTGGGGTTAAAATTCGACTCCAGACTGACCATGAAAACCCACATTGTAAACATGGCACACAAGGCAGCCAGGAAGCTTACAGCACTTCGACGTATCTCGTATCTGCTCGACAAAGGAGGTTGCAAGATTCTGTACGAGGCACACCTTGAGTATGCGCCACTTTCTTATACTGCCTGCCTCCCATCTCATTTGCGACTTCTTAACAGAGTAGAGAACAGAGCTAGACGCCTCATCTCTCGCCTGGACCCACCCTGAATAGATCTGTCATTTTAGCAGAGCCATTATTTTCAAAGTACCACACCTGACTCCACTCCGAGGACAGCGTGAAGTGAGCTTCTACACAACAAGACGGGCAACAAGCAGCAACCTCACTCTGACTGAGTCCTTCTCCAGAACATTGCTACATCTGAGATTATTTATTCCTAGGATGACTCAATCTTGGAACATGTTCGTACAGCATAATATCAACGAAATAAAGTCAGATGACCAAATGAAATTGCTGGCCCACAGATGGCTCCAACTTCATCCTGTTCCCTACTTGTATGTCTCATAATAAAAGACTTTTAAATGAGCTGACGTAGGTAACAGCTCTTAGCTTCTAAATAAAGTTGGGAACACTTACCCTAACCTCGTTAAACCACGTGTAAAATAAAAAAAAAAGATATGGTAAAGTCTGAAGAGTATCTTTGCTCCAGCTGTATAAAAAATGCTTCAGCATAGAGCTCAAGCAACACCTCGAGCGGCTTCAAGTGTTGGCTGCTTTCAGGCAGGAGCCTCGAAGTGAATGAGCAGCAAACTCAAGGAGTCGAGTGTCTTGTATAGGAAGAATTAATGAAAAAAAAAATAAAACCAGTGTTGTGCCCTCTGAAAGGGCACCGTGTGTATATTTGATTTATATTGAACTTTCATATAATTTTATATTTGAGATGTTTTCATTAATAGCTAAAATGAAAATGTTTTGCTTTATGTTATTTGACTTATTGCCTCAGTTTATATAAGTAGGTAGGATACACTTAGTTGTGCTCGGTGATGGAATTATGATTGGTTGCCAGCACTTGTTAACCCCCTGTCCGCTTGTTTCAATTACTAGGGGGAAGGGAGCTGTAAAGTCACATGATCACACCCGTTGTTGGGGCTGATCGGTTGACCTCATTCATTACCTTTCTGCCTCTCTTAGGAGATAAATCGAGCAATCTCTCCCTCTGGCTGTCGATTCGTAGTTAACGAAAGCTTAGTCTACTCTGCCATCTGTTTTTGTGTTAGACTCTGGTATATACAATTAAGTGAGAGTATGTCTGTATGCTCAAAACTAATATCGTCTCCGTAACACTTGATTTAAACGTATACCGACAAGTCCCTACAAAAATGGAGTTTCACAGAGTGTAGAGTACGGAGACGTACTCTACACAAAAGAGATGACAGAGTAGAATAAACTGGAGTTCATGCCAAAAATCGCAGTTTAAAAACTTACATACTTTTACTTTTATCACAGTATGAAGCTAAAGTAGGCAAAAAAAATATCTATGGCATACAATTGAACCTTGAATTCAGCTGCCTATATGTATAAAGGAAAACGTTATTTCAGCTACCCAAGTGGACATTATTATAGCCAGCTACCCAAGTGGACGAACATCAAAATGGTATACAATACCGACAGTGCGGAGACTTAAATACTGTCGAAAGGAGAGGTGCAGAGTAGTAGTAGTAGTAGTGAGAAGGTCAGGTCCCTCTCGGATCCAACAGTTCTCACTTGAAAGGGTTGTCCAAGGTGTTTTCTGTACCAAGAGGCCATGTGTTGCAGTGTCTGACAAGATGAACATCAAAATGGTATACAATACCGACAGGTTGGTAGGTAAGACACGTAGGCAACAGTTAGGCAACTTTATTCCGAAACGTTTCGCCTACACAGTAGGCTTCTTCAGTCGAATACAGAAAGTAGGCCACACATGGCCTCTTGGTACAGAAATCACCTTGGACAACCCTTTCAAGTGAGAACTGTAATAATGTTGGTAGAATTACCGACAATATGTAAAGTAAAAGGACACAAGTGCAACTAATGTGACATTTACTGTGTAGGCTTCTTCAGTCGAATACAGAAAGTAGGACATTACTGTAGCCAGCTACCCAAGTGGACATTATTGTAGCCAACTACCCAGGTGGACATTATTGTAGCCAGCTACCCAAGTGGACATTGGAAATATAAACACATATGCAGTATAATGTGATCCTTTATTGACTACGTTTCGCCCATACAGTGGGCTTTTTCAAGTCACAAACAGATCTACCTGTGGTGGAAGGGACGCGAGTATTTATAGTCAGGTTCAGAATTCTGAGGTCAGGTGGAGAATGCTGCATCTGATGATGTACCGAGTGGGGTTATAGAGTCTAAAATCTTGGGTAGCTTGTAAATGAGATTGGATAAGTTTGTGAGCAGACCTTCTACAGCAGTGGTTCACAAACTGGGGGTAAATTACCCCCTGGGGGTAATTTAACCATTTTTGAGGGGTAATGGAGGGGTGACAGAAAAAAAGTTATGAATTCTGAAAATCAAGAAAACAATGCGGTACCCGGTATGAGGATTATTGTTAACTTTGTCTTAGTATATAAAGTTGTAAAGTAAACCTATTATAAGTAAGTAATAAAGTTAAACCAAATAACAATAAACATCAAAAAATAATATACAGTATTAGAAAAGAAGAAATATATAGCTAAGTATGTGGAAACCCAAAAGTATTTTGACAAGTATGCTTCAGGACAAAAGTCACTCAGTAGCCCAGATCGACCTGTCCAGTACGCGTCACTCACTTCCTGAGGCTGCCTCTATTTCACACTGTCAGTTTATCTGTGAGCATCAGCCGAGGTAGACATAAGCTGGTATGTATGTGTACTGCCCTGTGCAGTATATAGTTAGTATTTACCCACTGTTACTGTGAATTTGTAGCTATTATTAATTTTATATATAATGTATGTGTGGTTCTTACGTTTTCAATGGTTTTGCTAGGATTAGCAGAGTATGCGAGGCTGTATACGTTCACGTTTAGCCATATATATCAATAATAACAACATTTTGTGAAAGGGGTGACATGCTTTATGTGGCATGTTAAATTGGGTAACAAGCTGAAAAAGTTTGGGAACCACTGTTCTACAGTGTTCTTATGTGGGATAGCGATGAAGAAGTTTCTTGGCAAGTGGTTCAGCTATGTTATAGAAGCCACTATTCTGGTTGAAGTTGTCGGATATAGAAATAAGTGATGATTCCAGGATTCTTCGGTAATGAGTGTTGTCTTCTGTGGCGATGAGTCTTGAGTTTCTGTAGTTTATCAAGTGGTTGTGTGAATTACGGTGTTGTACACAGGCATTCCTTGTGTCGTCAGACCTGCTTGCGTATTGGTGTTCTGAAATACGTGTTTGGAGGTCCCTTGATGTTTCGCCCATGTATAACTTGTTGCAGTCATTACAAGGGATAATGTATACCCCTGCAGAGGGTGGAAGCTTGTCCTGTCTATCACTGGTAATGTCCTTGATGGTCGTGGTTGTGGAGGTAGATACTTGAAATGAGGTATTGGAAAAGATGTTGGAAACGTGTTTGGAAATGGAGTTGGTGGGGAGGACTATGTATCTTTTCTCGGCAGTGTCTTCTCTGGGTGTGTTGAAGATGTTTAATGCCCGTCGTCACTTCATCAGAGACCGCAGACGACGGGCACCAAGCACCACGAACCAGTCAATGCAGGAGTTTACACTATACCCTGTGGAGGCTGTGACAAGATCTACGTAGGTGAAACAGCAAGAAACCTCGACACCCGCCTCATTTACGCATGTAGGAACGATAACTTGAACAACGCCTGTGTACAACACCGAAATTCCACCAATCATCTCATGAAATTCAGAGACGCCCAATTAGTGATCAAAGAAACTAATTTCCGCAGACGCAAGTGCCTCGAATCAGCACTGATCGCTGTTTCGAATACAATTAAACAAAACAACGGCAGCTTCACCATCTCCGAAGTCTTAGCAAGAATCCTCCTGAAAACAGTAAACCCTGCCATCACATAGTCTCTCCTGTTATACTACACAAGCACATTACAGAGAGTGAACACTGAAACAACCTGCCTCTTTCCAGTCTATATTTGTCCAACCTATTTTTATGTTACCCAAGTAATAGCTTTTATATCCTTTTACTCATGTACGAATTAATTGCTCTACCATATTGTATTACTTTTGTCACTACTACTACTACTACTACTACTACTACTACTACTACTAGTACTACTACTCGTGAACATCTAAATGGTACCTCACTAGTATTGCACCTCACTCTGAGCCTTTATATACCCTCTGTGTCCATGTATTGTTTGTAATGGCTTGATAAAGCTCCTGGAGAGCGAAACGTTGCCACAATAAAATGTCACATTAGTTGCACTTGTGTCCTTTTACTTTACAGTGGTAATGGTAGTGGTGAGAAGCAAGCATCAAGTACATGTCACACAAAGGCTGGCTTTAATTGAAACAGATGAGCGGAAAGGTCAGATAAGATTAGAGCAAACAAAGGTATTGTGTGTGTGTGTGTGTGTGTGTGTGTGTGTGTGTGTGTGTGTGTGTGTGTTTTCCTTTCGTTACTATCTAATAAACACAGATATAACCTTAAAGTCTTAGTCAATCACTGCAACACACACACAGTTATCACTGTAACACGGTAACCACTATAATACATTCAGTACCCACTGCAACACAGTAACTACTTTAACGCAGTAACTACTGTAAGTACTGTAACACAACCACTGTAAGTACTGTAACACAACCACTGTAACTACTGTAACACAGTAACCACTTTAACTACTGTAACACAGTAACCACTGTAATTACTGTAACACAACCATTGTAACTACTGTAACACAGTAACCACTTTAACTACTGTAACACACCCAGTAACCACTATAACAAAGTAACCACCATTACACACTCAGTAACCACTGTAACACACACACAGTAACCACTACTCCGTTATGGAAAACTGGAGGAGATAATAACTAGAACAGAGTATACTACTGACTCCGGCCATACAATAGAGCGGAAAAATAATGTAAGGGACCTGGGAGTAGTAATGTCTGAGGATCTCACTTTCAAGGATCACAACAGTGCCACGATCGCACGTGCAAAGAAAATGATAGGATGGATAATGAGAACTTTCAAAACGAGAGATGCCAAGCCCATGATGATCCTTTTCAAATCACTTGTTCTCTCTAGGCTGAAATACTGCTGTACATTAACATCTCCATTCAAAGCAGGTGAAATCGCAGATCTAGAGAGTGTACAGAGATCCTTTACTGCACGTATAAGTTCTGTCAAGCACCTTAACTACTGGGAACGCTTGGAAGCACTTGACTTGTACTCGTTGGAACGCAGGAGGGAGAGATATATCATAATCTACACTTGGAAAATCTTGGAAGGAATGGTCCCAAATCTGCACACAGAAATCACTCCCTTCGAAAGTAAAAGACTGGGCAGGCGATGCAAAATGCCTCCAGTAAAAAGTAGGGGCGCCATTGGTACACTAAGGGAAAACACCATAAGTGTCCGGGGCCCAAAACTGTTCAACAGCCTCCCATCAAGCATTAGGGGAATTGCCAATAAACCCCTGGCTGCCTTCAAGAGAGAGCTGGACAGATACTTAGTCAGTGCCGGATCAGCCGGGCTGTGGCTCGTACGTCGGACTGCGTGCGGCCAGCAGTAACAGCCTAGTTGATCAGGCCCTGATCCATCGGGAGGCCTGGTCGTGGACCGGGCCGCGGGGGCGTTGATCCCCGGAATAACCTCCAGGTAACCAGGTAACGACCCCCACAAACAGAAATCGGACGGGAAATAACACACAGGAAAGACTGTAGATTTAGTTCACGGTCACGGACTTCCTTCACCTTACTTTGTCTTTGTTCTTCATTCTTTCATTGCATCATATTTTATCACTTTCTTGTTCAACTCCTCCCAAACAATTCCTCCTCTACCACTCTCTTCATTCTTCTAGCCATCCTTTTATACTCTCTCTTAAAACCCTCTTCATCTACTCTCTTGCTACTCCCATAGCTATCACCCCTCCCCTAACCTTTTCCCCTCTCTTCCCTGTCTCCCTCTCTTCTCCTTCTCCCTCTTTTCCCCGTCTCCCTCCCTCTCTCTCCACTCCTCCTACACTCCTCTTTACAACCTCTCCCTTTCTCTTTCTCTTCGTCACTCTTCCCTCTCCCCTGTATCTTTTCACTCCATTCTTAACCCTCCCTTTCTCTTCCTTCCACTCTGTCTCCCCGCTCTCCCCTCCCTCTCTCACCCCCGCCATCAGCACAGCCGTCTACACTAATAGACGCCAATGACAAGCCAAATAGAAAACAATTATATTAATGGAACTTTCCTTTGGTCTGAGACCCTGGCGTATTGGATGCCAATTCCAGGTCTCTAAGTGAGGTCTGGTTCACTGAAGGGTGATGACTTGTTGTGGTGTACTGCGTTATTGATGATGACCTCAGTTGCTGTTGTGATGGTGTTGGTGGAGTGACTTATTGATGACCTGTGTTGTAGTTGGTGGTGGTGGTGTGGCTTATTGATGATCTGTGTTGTGGTGGTGGTGTGGCTTATTGATGACCTGTGTTGTGGTTGGTTGTGGTGTGGCTTAATGATGATCTGTGTTGTGGTGGTGGTGTGGCTTAATGATGATCTGTGTTGTGGTTGGTTGTGGTGTTGGTGTGGCTTATTCATGGCCTGTGTTGCGGTTGATGGTAATGGTGTGGCTTATTGATGACCAGTATTGTGGTTGGTAGTAGTGGTGTGACTTATTGATGACCTGTGGTGGAGCAATTGTGTATTTGAGGCTATTGATGACCAGTGATGGAGCTGGTGGTGGTGTATGAGGTTATGACCAATGGTGGCAGTGTTAGGTTATTAATGACCAGTGGTGGTGGTGGAGGTTATTAACGACCAGTGGTGGTGGTGGAGGTTATTAACGACCAGTGGTGGTGGTGGAGGTTATTAATGACCAGTGGTGGTGGTGGAGGTTATTAACGACCAGTTGTGGTGGTGGAGGTTATTAATGCCCAGTGGTGGTGGTGGAGGTTATTAACGTCTAGTGGTGGAGCTGTTACTAAGATTGTTGGTGACGTGTCCTCGTTTAGCGTCTTGTCATTAAAGATTATCGCCGCATCGGTAGTGTAGTGCCGAATTGTTTACCATCCCAATGTTAACTTATGACACTGAGTTTGACTCTTTGATTATTACTAATCCTACGTCATCACTGAGAGCACTTGACTCACATAATGACTCGAACAACATGCTTATTTGAGAAGTCGATATAGATACTCAAAATTTTTGGAAAAAGTAATAATGTGCAATTGATATAGACTCCATCACACACATTAGATTACTCCTTCATTATAAAGTTGATACGTTAGCCAAGAAAAGTATCCTGAAGGAAACTGTTGAATATAACTTTGGTGTCTGTGTCCAGCATTAGGACTAATATTAGGAGAGAAGTAAATAATGAAACATTGTTATAGGAATGCAGTTAGAAGCCTGAATAAATCATTAACCCGCTATGATAACATGAACGTAGATAAGTGCGTTTGTGGAACAACTTTCAATGTGATCAGACAGACTGATGTTGTAGTAGCCAGGCTTAGGTTTGGCTTACATACTATACCACGGGCGGGGATAGAATCCGTGATCAGTCACAAAACTCCAGATCGATGCGCTAGCGGGTTCTATCCCTGCCCGTGGTATGGTTTGTTTGCAATCGTGTCATTATGATTTTGTGAGTCATGTTGGCTTACAAGTAATTTTGGCAGTTTCACAGAAGCATGGATGATGATCAAACCAATTACGAAGTGTGTGGCTTACCCTGTGGTCTCTGTTTTGAATACTGTGTGCTTAATTGTCCACTTACTGGCGAATATAGAGACAGTATAATAACCTATGTGATATGTCAGGATATCGCATTAATGAAAATATGATACCAGACAAATTTAGCAAGTTTTCTAAATTTGCTTGCAACAGATAAGTCAACTGTAGATATAAATCTAGATGCATTCCTGTTAACCCTTTTGGGGCCTAGTTCCTAGGTCCTTTGTGTATCCATATCCTCTCCAGGATGGATATGACTCAGTGTTGGCTAGTAACCCAGTGAGAGGTAAAATGCTGACCCAGTGTTGTCTTGTAACACAGTGGGAGGGAATACACTGACTCAGTTTTGTCTTGGAACCCAATGGAAGATAATACACTGACACAGTGTTGTCTTGTAACAGAGTGGGTGGTAATATATGGTTGGTGAATGGAGTTTCAAGCATATCCACTGCTCGAGGATCATTAACGCTGCACGTCGCCTATTCATCACCAGTCAAGAATCCATTACTACCTAAAATAAAGCCTAAAGTCAACTCTAAGCGTATGTACGCTGAAAGATATGCACCTCTCGTGGTATATATGCTGTATACACCCCGAGAAATCTATGGGAGCCTTGTTGGTTTACTAAGAGCTTCGGTGGCTTAATTAAAGGCTGTGAACTGTATGCTGGTGATGGTACTGTGAACTGTGTACTGGTGATGGTACTGTGAACTGTTTACTGGTGATGGTACTGTGAACTGTGCACTGGTGACGGTGATGTGGACGAATGATGATGGTAAAGCGGATGAACAGTAATAGTGAGGCAGATAGACAGTGATAGTAAGGTAGATAGTGATAGTAAGGCATATAGTGATAGTGAGGCAGATGGATAGTGAGAGTAAGGCAGATGAATATTGGTTGTGAGGTAGAGGAGCACTGATGCCCCCACGAACATAAGAATCAGTCCTCGAGTGAGCAGCACCAGTGTAAAGCCCTCAACAAGCCAAGCACACACAGAAACTTGAGAGGGTTGTGAGGCATCACCACCTGACCGGTACATCAGGGGAAGAATTACGGGGAACGCTACGTAGGGCCTAACCTCACTAGAAAACCATATGACACTGAGGAGATGTGATCACGGCATTGATGATACTTCGATGTTTTTATTATATTTGAATGAAGCGCTAAACTTGAGGGGAAGCATCGATAGGGTTGACATGGCCGCAGTGACACGAGACTACAGATGGCAGGTTGACTTCGTAATGAGCCAAAGGGGTTAGAAAGGGTTTTTTTCTTCACCATATGAAGCATGTACGTCAGGATGTTACCAAGCCGGTCGATGTCAGGATGTCACCAAGCCGGTCGATGCCAAGATGTCACCAAGCCAGTCAAAGCCAGCATGTCACCAAGCCGGTCGATACAAGGACAATGGAAAGCAGGATTTACACCAAACCTGTGAAAGCCAGGACAATCGAAAGCAGGATTTCACCAAGCCAGTTGATCGATATTTAAGAGGCTGGCAAAGGAACCGATGTTCAACTCTCCCTCGAGGCTCAATGCCAGAAACACGAGTACTTTTAAAAGCCTGTTGTACCTGGTCGTGAAAGACACCAGCACAACAACTGTCAACACAGCAAACAAGAGAATGAGAAATAAAATTTACACCAGATGTTACTTTTGCTATACTACATATTCCCACCACCAAAATTTATTTACAGTTGTTAACACCATATACAGTGGCTGTATGAAATGTCATAATATGAGTGGGTTTGACAAGAAACCAAAAGTATGAGATCTCTCACTAGCTGCAGCCATGGGCACTCAGAGAGCAGACTCCGGTATGGTGTTACCCAGCTCAAGGCTTGTGAGGATCTGAAGCACCATGCAGCCCCTAAATGTAAGGTAGCAAACCCTGGGGCTTCCCTCATGCTCACTCTGACTGGCAGGCCTCCAGAACAAACTAGCAATCATTCCTTATCGTGAATGGTGCACTTGTTCGGACAGGTGGTGAACTACCATGTTTTAAAGTTTGGTTAATGATTGCAAACAGGAATGTGGTCACACGTGATGCAAGGCGAATATTATATAACGTATTCGGCGTACGCCGCACTCAGCTAGGTAAATATAGCCGAAAGTTCTAATCTAAGGGTTCCAGCACATGGGCTCCACTCAAGGGACCCCATCACGGGATATTCAGCCCCAGGGTTCCAGAGAGATGAATACGTTAGGTAGGCATCTCTCTGGAAGGAGCATTAAGTGTATGTCTCTATGAAAGGAGAACCTAATATTTTGATACCAAGAGGGCGAGACAATCCGCTATAGGTGCGTTAAGTAGGTGTCTCTCTGGAAGGAGAGCCTCACAGCCATCAATATCTTTTATAAAGTCTTATTAGCGTAATTGTGGTGCGTCACAATGATGGATGGCTGGATGCAATACTTGTAAACTGCCCCAGTCATTTTTCATTCTCCTGTTGTTTATCATACGTTATACATCCTGCGTAGGGGGTGGGGGAGGATGAAGGGTGGAGGGAGGAAGGGTGGGAGGAAGAAGGGAGGGAGGGGAGAGGGAAGGGAGGAAGGATGGTTGATGAAGGGTGGTGGGAGGGGCAATAGAGCCGTAATGGCTTTGTAAGCAAGATATTGTCAATGATTTTTTTTCTAGGTCGCAATATAAACATGAATAATTAGTTAGCAGCTAATCCACAATTTAGAAAAAAAAAAGCGAAAGAAGTTTCTGTCGATTTTTGGACCATTATCAGGCTGGCAACGAGTAAGAAAAGGGTTGAACGTTTCCTTTTCAATACAATATAATAATAATAATAATAATAATAATAATAATAATAATAATAATAATAATAATAATAATAATAATAATAATAGCAATAATAATAATAATAATAATAATAATAATAATAATAATAATAATAATAATAGTAATAATAATAATAATAATAATAATAATAATAATAATAATAATAATAATAATAATAATAATAGTAATAATAATAATAATAATAATAATAATAATAATAATAATAATAATAATAATAATAATAATAGCAATAATAATAATAATAATAATAATAATAATAATAGTAATAATAATAATAATAATAATAATAATAATAATAATAATAATAATAATAGTAATAATAATAATAATTATAATAATAATAATAATAATAATAATAACAATAATAATAATAATAGTAATAATAATAATAATAATAATAATAATAATAATAATAATAATAATAAGCGAGTAGAACCTTTTTCAATATCACTGTGAGAGCAATGAAATAAGGATACATTTTTAGGCCTAATCATTTCTAATCTGCACTAATAGCATGGAAATTTCTGGAATCACACCACTAAAGATGGTGATATAATTATTTATAAATATATAACAAACAAAGAGGACCTTGCCCTCAAGATTTTTTTAAATGGGACCTACAAATGGACGAAAATCAAACAAATTATTTTAACATAGGAAAGAGCAATGACTTTTCACGGAGGCAATAGGCTTAGGCATATTTACACTGTTGAAAAGGGTAACTCTCATTCTTGTAGACAGCAAAATGAATCTCCTTCAAGAAAGAGATGCCTTTTCTTTACTGCTGTCGGCTTTACGTCCTCTGGAGTCATGTCAAAGTTAATAGAACCATTGGAAATGCTTGAAGATATAGCAAGCATTACCCCTCAGACCATACAATAAGTGTCAGGGGACCGAGACTGTTCAACTGCCTCCCAGCATACATAAGGGGGATTACCAACAGACCCCTGACAGTCTTCAAGCTGGCACTGGACAAGCACCTAAAGTCGGTTCCTGACCAGCCGGGCTGTGGCTCGTACGTTGGTTTGCGTGCAGCCAGCAGCAACAGCCTGGTTGATCAGGCTCTGATCTACCAGGAGGCCTGGTCACAGACCGGGCCGCGGGGGCGTTGAGCCCCGGAACTCTCTCCAGGTAAACTCCAGGTAAACTCCAGGTAAACTCAGTCACTTCTTCAAGAAGATGATGTGACAAACGTCAGGTGTTCGCCTGATGTCAAACTGAACTGTCGAGCAGAACAACACCAAGTACTCCACTCTGAGAATATAAAGAACTCTGATCGTTATTCTTACTGAAGCCACTGAAGGAACTAGGCCCCAACAGGGTTACCAGGAGCACATCAGGATTTATAGCTACTGTTCACTTATCTGTTACAAGCAAATTTGGGAAATTGCTTAATATGTCTGTTATCATATTTTCACTAATAAGATATCTTGACATGTCACATCTTCACTCCAGCTAATATTCTGTTTCGCCTGAGGATCGTGTTGTGTGGTGCAGTGACCAGTACCTCAGACACTATTAAGTGTCGGGTTCTTCTCTACACTGGTGCAGTCATCGATGTCGCCTACATTGTGTATCCATGACGCTGCTATGATGCTGTACTGTCTCTCCACTCATCTTTCTCTTTATATTCCTTGATAATGCGCCATTTCAACTATCTCTTGGGGATGTTTTATGCCGTCTAGCAAGGCATTAAGCTGATGCATCTATTATCTTGTGATTCCTTATTTCTGCTGATTCTGTTGGCTGTTTCTGCAGTCGTCAAATAACTTGGGACTGATAATCCTATTGTTTTTAAATAATGTTTTCTTATAAAATACTCTAAGATGCAAAACAATTACGGAGGGAGTTGAATGATAGCTCTAGGCCTTTGATGATGCAATCAATACATCATCAGGGGCTTGCAATGTTGCAGAAAAGAGGAAGTCCAAGCAGATACGATCATAGGGAGCGCCTTTGCTGGAGTGAGCAAAATCAGGCCCAGTGTGTTGTGAATGTTGCAGTGGCGTTCCGCAAGAGTGTGTGCTGTGACCCCTGCTGTTCACGATCATAAACGGCTTAGGTGTGGGAATAACAGCGGCACGAGTGGGCTTGCAAAGGACGCACAGATGGGGCGACACAAAATAAAATAAAATAATTTATTTCTTTGTACAGTGCAATGTGTAGTTTACATGAAATAAAATATTGTCAAGCACAAAGAAAGTCGCTAGAATACACGAGCATAGTGGGCACCCAATTCTGAAGAGAAAAACACCAGGGAAGTTCAGGATGAATTAGATAGGTTAGTGTTATGGTCCGGGGGAATGGCAGTTACAGTTCAATGTGGATATATGTAGGGGCTCAAATCTTGGGGGGTAGAAAACAACCGTAAAACTTGTAAATTAAATAATTGAGAATTTATCCAAAGTGGATGCGACAAAGACTGAGCAGTTCTGGTTTGCAGAAATTTCATTCTTGGCATCATATTAAGAAGCATAAGCAATATTGCAATAATGGCATATAATGCCATTACGCTAAAGCGTAACTCAAAGCCTACCCTAGACACTGACCTTGAGCATATAAGGCGCAGGGTGATTTTCCAAGACTTTTCCGGCATATAAGGGGAGCTTTTTCGTTTGAAAAAAGCTCGTCATGTATGCCGTAAAATACTGTACTTCAGCTTTACTCTGATCAAGGCTGTGGAGCTGAACACTTCTGAAGGATGAGGGACTGACCACCTCAAAACAACTTTAAGGCTGACTGACTTATCGCATCATCTTAACCTTTCCATTGTTCCCTCTGTCTACAATATTTGTGACCCCTACATTTGACTGAAAAACTGCAGAGGAGGCGATACCTTACAACAATACAGATACCCAACTGTTTCACATGTCTTATTCATCTACAAAGTATAAGTAACGGAAATCCTATGGTTATACCACTACTCTACTGTTGGTAAGGCCTTATTTACATTCTGCGGCTCAGTTTTGGTCTCCACATTACAAGCTGGACATAGTAATGGATGACAAAGCTAATCCTTTGTTTACGGATTCTTCATTGCAACGATTGACTGGAAACACTGAACTTGCACTTGCACTTTTTCTCATAGAGAGAGAGAGAGAGAGAGAGAGAGAGAGAGAGAGAGAGAGAGAGAGAGAGAGAGAGAGAGAGAGAGAGAGAGAGAGAGAGAGAGAGAGAGTTATGAAGTGTACCATGAGAGATATATCAGGGTACATGAATACGGTGGTGATAGTTAACCATAACAGACCTTGTAGCATTAGGTCCTAACTTGTGAAAATACTTTGGATGGCATATAAATTAGGTTAGACAGATACTTGAGTCAGAATGACTGGGTGTGAGTTGAATCTACGTATCAATGGACAGAATGGTTGGGTGTGAGTTGAACCTACCTAGCTACTGCTAACAGACGCTGCCACTTGCGTTGAATGTCGTAATGTATAAAATCATCACTGAATGCTGAATGACATATTGTTGAATAAAGCATATTCTGAGTAACAACATGATGAGTCATGAGTCACAAGAGTCATAACTTTCACTCACACTTGGATGCATCTTGGTGGTTTCTGTCCCCAGCTCATTTTCCTCCTTCTTCTCTCCCTTCCCATTCCATCCCCCCTCCCCTCTTTCCTGCATCTCCTCCCTCCCCTATCCGTCCTATCGTACCCCTTCCGTTGCTTCTCCTTGTCTTCTGCTTCTACCCCCACTTCCTCTTCATCCTGCCTTGGTTCATCTCTCTAGTCCACCCTCACCTCTTCCCTGCTTCTCTTACCTCACCCTCCCCAAGTTAGCCATCACTCTTCCCCCCCCAACCTGTTTTCCAAAGCACACGGTGCGTTTATAAACGCTTGAGAGAACGTGGGAAAAGCAACGCTGTCACCTTGAACACGTCACATGTTCCCCGTCTTTAATAGATTTATTTATAGCATAAGGAGAAGTATGTCACATATTTTCAATTGAGCCAACTAAGATCTGAGTTTCAATTTTATTTTAATTTCATCCATTAGTTGAGATATATGTTAGGGAGTTAACGACAATTCTGCAATGAACGTTAAGTGTGAGTCAGTTCTCTGGATGGACGCATTCAAAGAACTCCTTAGCAGTTAAGCGTAGTACTCCCTTGGAATGTACTGATTTAATGGGAATAATAACGTTTCCGATTAATGATATGTCGAATATGTGTGAAATCTGGCAAAAATAAAGGATATTAAACACAATTACTGTCATTGCGAAAGTCTTCTCGGCCCCCTTTAGGGGGAGGGGGATTCGCGCCACATTTTGGGAAATACAGTTAGCCCGCACTGAGAGATGACGGTTTCCAAGTAACAGTAACTCCAGGTCTCCAGAAACAATACCCATGAAGCTTCTGCAGCTACTGAACCTCTAATGGAATGCGCGACGGTATCCTCATCGTTCCACTGAAGTGTATAACAGCTTAGGATAAGAATTTTTATCATTTGATTTAAAAACCCATCCTGTGCGATGGAACATGACAGGGTAACAACTACTTCTTGTTCCCAATATTTACCTATCATATAGTATTCGCTACTAGCAGCATATTCCCAATGTACTTAATTATGTTTAATAATAATACAAAAAAGGTCCGTCTCTCCCCTCCTGAGCTTAAGGAATGAAAGGGACGCCGAGCTGGCAGAAAGTTCGTGCGTATTAATCTCCGAAAGGAAGCTGGGTTAAAAAAAAACGATAAAAACTATCAGTTGTCTAATAATGGAGACGGTGGCGGTGTCGTGAGGACTTCAAGCGAACTACCGGTGGTCGCACACACTTCCCCCGGTCCAGGTTACCTTAGTACCGGGATCACTGGTGATTAGATTTACGTCGGGGACCCATTTATCTTCTTTCTGCTTTAGGTACTTCCACTATTAAAGTTTGCTAGCACCGGTCTTTGTGAAAATAGGGTACTATAAGTCAAGAATATTTTAATCCCTAAAATAGGGAATAAAGAATATATACAAAGGCATATAACCCTCAGCATGCAAAATAACTACAGTGGAAAAAAATAGTGAAATTACAAGCGCTTTCATGATTTCTCTCAGTATAAAAGATAATGTGAGAAATCACGAAAACACGTGGAATTTCACTATTTTTCCCTTGTGGTTATTTTGCCTATTGTGATATCACCTGTTTACTGTCATCATTGCAACCCTCAGTGTTTAGATGCCTGTCCGTAGCAACCTTCCACACTTTACTCCCCCCTCCCCTCCCCTCTCCTCGTTATTCATGTATTTCTAATTATTTCGTATTGTCTAGTGTTTGGTTTACAATTATTTCGTGTTTTCTAGTTTGGTTCACAATTATTTCGTGTTTTCTAGTGTTTGGTTTACAATTATTTCGTGTTTTCTAGTGTTTGGTTTACAATTATTTCGTGTTTTCTAGTTTGGTTCACAAGTATTTCGTGTTTTCTAGTGTTTGGTTCACAATTATTTCGTGTTTTCTAGTATTTGGCTTACAATTATTTCGTGTTGTCTAGTGTTTGGTTTACAATTATTTCCTGTTTTCTAGCGTTTCGTTTACAAATTATTCCGTGTTTGGTTTACAATGGTGATATATTCCCAGTTTATATAGCACCAATAAGCCGGTTCTGGCTTAATCACTGATACCCATAACTGGTATCACAGCTGATGCGTAATCACTGAAGGAGTCTTCACGTGTTGAAGACCACTGACAGGAGACACTGTGCTATCTTCTGACGCATGAACACATTGACTCATGAACACGAGGTAGTTTCACGCATAATACCAACTCCTCAACGAGGTTACGCATAATACCAACTGGCCTGGTATAAACCTTGGTAATAAATACCGACAAGTTGGTTTAGAAAGACACGTAAGCAAACACTATGACATATTTATTAGAAAACGTTTCGGTCCTGGGACCTTGATCACTTCTAACATACAGAGGTAGAAAGACATTATATATATAGGCGGAGAGTGAGGTGTGAGTGACGCACGTGACCTGAGGAATGTCATGTTGTGACGAGGACGGGTAGACGATGAACTCATGTGACTCCTGTGTTGTTGGGTTGGTGGTGCTTAAGTATCATGTATGCCAATGTTTTTTTAAATTTTGTAGTTTCCAGTGTTGCGTTCTATAGTGTCGGTGACGACGATTAGTGAGGCTTCTAGGCACCGTCGGCGCCTGAGGTCTGGTTCGGTGAGAACGAGTTGTGCCTCATTCCAGTTCATCAAATGCCCCGTGGAGTCTCTGTGGAGGACACAGGCGTACCTTACATCGTCTCTGTTAGAGGCATTTCGATGCTTAGGAGGCAGTTCATAGTACTCCCATGTGGTGATGTTGCCACGAATACTCGCAGGGCACTTGCTATGAGTAACATCAACGTTTCCACCATAAACACATCATCTATCAAAGACCTCACTACGAAACGCAGCCCCACACCTCTAACTTCTACAGCAGGCGTCTACACTATCCCCTGTGGGTTCTGTCCCAAGAAATATGTAGGCGAGACAGGCAGAGATCTTGCAGTCCGCCTGAATGAGCACTGAAATGCCTCTAACAGAGACGATGTAAGGTACGCCTATGTCCTCCACAGAGACTCCACGGGGCATTTGATGAACTGGAATGAGGCACAACTCGTTCTCACTGAACCAGACCTCAGACGCCGACGGTGCCTAGAAGCCTCACCAATCGCCGTCACCGACACTATAGAACGCAACACTGGAAACTACAAAATTTCAAAAACATTGGCATACATGATACTTAAGCACCACCAACCCAACAACACAGGAGTCACATGAGTTCATCGTCTACCCGTCCTCGTCACGACATGACATTCCTCAGGTCACGTGCGTCACTCACACCTCACTCTCCGCCTATATACATAATGTCTTTCTACCTCTGTATGTTAGAAGTGATCAAGGTCCCAGGACCGAAACGTTTTCTAATAAATATGTCATAGTGTTTGCTTACGTTTCTTTCTAAACCAACCAACTGGCCTCCACAGAAGTAACGAACACGAACAAGAAAGTACGTAACCGCTAAATTGCAATCGTTTAGGATAGATTGCAGTGGGTGGAACTAACGCGGTGTGCATGCGTCGCAGAGATGTGCCGCCGCATGCGACCTCTGTAATGCCGGGTTCCAGCCGTAAAGATCACGATTAAGTTACAGTTAGCGGCGCCGGGGCGGGTTCCCCACAGTCCACATCGTGTCTCATTACATAATAATTCAATAAGAAAATTGGTCACTTCCTACCAGGACCTGATACACCTGTGCTGCCGCCCGTCTCTCTGTCCGTCCTCCCGCCCGCCTGCCAGCCTGCTCGTCCGCCCACTCGTCCACCCGCCCTCTCCCCCTCCCCTTACTGGATTTAGTGGCGTGTGCTCCATTACAGGGCTCCCTATTTCCACCCTGCTGACCATTTGGAACACTCTGCAAATAAAATTGATAATGTACAAGCTTAAGCCGAGCTTGAGGAATGTGTTGTGACAGAGTGACCAGACTGACACTACCGATAATCCTTCTGTTACCTGATAAATTAGACACATGTGCAACACTTGGGTTTACCTGGAGTTTACCTGGAGAGAGTTCCGGGGGTCAACGCCCCCGCGGCCCGGTCTGTGACCAGGCCTCCTGGTGGATCAGAGCCTGATCAACCAGGCTGTTACTGCTGGCTGCACGCAAACCAACGTACGAGGAAATTATAGATCCATCGACCGACTTTTCCTGTTATTCCTTTAGCACGCATTTTGTGCGCTATTACCCCATGGTCACACCTGTCGAAGGCTTTTGCAAAGTCTGTATATATTACATCTGCATTCTTTTTGTCTTCTATTGCATCTAGGACCTTGTCGTAGTGATCCAATAGTTGAGACAGACAGGAGCGACCTGTTCTAAACCCATGTTGCCCTGGGTTGTGTAACTAATGGGTTTCTAGATGGGTGGTGATCTTGCTTCTTAGGACCCTTTCAAAGATTTTTATGATATGGGATGTTAGTGCTATCGGTCTGTAGTTCTTTGCTGTTGCTTTACTGCCCCCTTTGTGGAGTGGGGCTATGTCTGTTGTTTTTAGTAACTGTGGGACGACCCCCGTGTCCATGCTCCCTCTCCATAGGATGGAAAAGGCTCGTGATAGGGGCTTCTTGCAGTTCTTGATGAACACGGAGTTCCATGAGTCTGGCCCTGGGGCAGAGTGCATGGGCATGTCATTTATCGCCTGTTTGAAGTCATTTGGCGTCAGGATAACATCAGATAGGCTTGTGTTAACCAAATTCTGTGGCTCTCTCATAAAAAATTAATTTTGATCTTCGACTCTCAGTCTGGTTAGCGGCTTGCTAAAAACTGAGTCATATTGGGACTTGAGTAGCTCACTCATTTCCTTGCTGTCATCTGTGTAGGACCCATCTTGTTTAAGTAGGGGCCCAATACTGGACGTTGTTCTCGACTTTGATTTGGCATAGGAGAAGAAATACTTTGGGTTTCTTTCGATTTCATTTATGGCTTTTAGTTCTTCCCGCGATTCCTGACTCCTATAAGATTCCTTTAGCTTAAGTTCGATGCTTGCTATTTCTCTGACCAGTGTCTCCCTACGCATTTCAGATATATTGACCTCTTTTAGCCGCTCTGTTATTCTTTTCCGTCGCCTGTAAAGGGAGCGCCTGTCTCTTTCTATTTTACATCTACTCCTTCCTTTTGTGCATACATCGAGTGCCACCAAGTTAATCTGTTCTAGGCATAAGTTGGGGTCTGTGTTGCTTAGTATATCTTCCCAGCTTATATCGGTTAGGACTTGGTTTACTTGGTCCCACTTTATGTTTTTGTTATTGAAGTTGAATTTGGTGAATGCACCCTCGTGACTAATCTCATTATGTCGGTCTGGGGCTCCGCGCATACATGTCTGAACCTCAATTATGTTGTGATCTGAGTATATTGTTTTTGATATGGTGACATTTCTTATTAGATCATCATTGTTAGTGAAGATGAGGTCTAGTGTATTCTCCAGTTTAGTAGGCTCTATTATTTGCTGGTTTAAATTGAATTTTGTGCAGAGATTTAAAAAGCTTGTGTGAGTGTGAGTTTTCATCAGAGCTGCCTCCTGGTGTTATTACTGCAACAATATTATTTGCTATATTCCTCCATTTTAGGTGCCTTAAGTTAAAATCCCCCAGGAGCAAGATGTTGGGTGCAGGAGCTGGAAGATTTTCCATACAGTGGTCAATTTTTAACAGCTGTTCCTGGAATTGCTGGGATGTTGCATCCGGAGGCTTGTAGACTACCACAATGACTAGGTTTTGGTTCTCGATCTTTACTGCTAAAACTTCCACTACATCATTTGAGGCATTAAGCAGTTCTGTGCAAACAAGTGACTCTGCAATGTACAGGCCAATCCCCCCCCCACTTTTGCCTGTTCACTCTGTCACATCTGTATAGGTTGTAACCTGGGATCCATATTTCGTTGTCCAAGTGATCCTTTATGTGGGTCTCAGTGAAAGCCGCGAACATTGCCTTTGCCTCTGCAACCAGTCCACGGATGAAAGGTATTTTGTTGTTTGTTGCTGGCTTTAGACCCTGTATATTTGCAAAGAAGAATGTCATCGGACTGGTGGTATTGTTGGTACTGGGGGGGATTTTTTTTCCGGCATTAGTATCTGTATCTGTTGGTTTGGAGTGGAGGCCATCGACTGTGGTTCCACTCCAGGAATGACTGGATTTGGTGTACGATTTCTGCCATTTCCTGTCAGTTTTTTTCCTTCCTGGCACTAAAAAACCTCTCCCTCTTGAGTGGCTGTGGCTACCCAGGTTTTCCCATGGCCTGGATGTTTTGTATCTTTTTGTCCCCTTTAGATGGTGTGCCTGGCAATTTAAGTTATAGCATAGTCTTTCCTGTACTGAAGAGGTACACATTTCAGGGTGAAAAAGCTTACAGGAAGGGAGTTTGCATTTTCCTGTTGTCATATGGGCACGGCATTTTCTAGGGTGGTCATAGTTGCACGTCCCGTCTGTTTTTCCAGATTTCCCATGTCTGCAGATACCAAGTGCATAGTATGTGCACAGGCTTGGTTTCCGTTTGCCTTGGGTTTCTGTGACTGTATTCCCTGTTGGTGCATGTTTACCTGTCTTATTCCTATCCTCCCTAGCACCAACAGTGGAGCTCCCACCAGTTGTTTTTGGTAATATATCCTCACTATTGCTAGTGGAGTCCTCTTGTTTGCTATTTCCTGTGGTATTTCTAGTTTGCAATATTGGTTTTATCTTATCTTTGACTACACTTGTTTCCCCACTACGGCTCCTGTCCCCTATGAGGTCATTTATATGTATTCCTTCCTGCGTATAATTCCCGACTACCTGGACAAAATCTCCAGCTTCACTATTACTGTCTCCCAGGACAGCACCTCCAGCTTCACCATTACTGTCTCCCAGGACAGCACCTCCAGCTTCACCATTACTGTCTCCCAGCCCCGCATTTGCTGACTACCAGGACATCACCTCCAGCCTTATAGTTTCTGACTACATGGCCAGTATCAAGGGCAGTACCATTCAGCCCAGACTTTTTATGTTTCCATCTGTTGTGGAAAGCTTCCAGGTTTTCTATGAAAGCAGCTTTGATGTTATCCTCTTTTAATACCCTTGTGATTTTAGTCCACAGATTTATCTCATTTGGGCATACCCAAAAACACTTCCCTGTTTTAATACTGCTTGTAGCTAGTTCTTGGATATCTGCACAAGGGGCGTGACACCAATTTCCACAAAAATGACAATTTATCCATGTGGAAGCCTGTTTGTTTGATTGACTGCAGACTACACAGAGCTTCATAATGATTTGAATGGTTGATTTACTGTAATTCTACTAGCAACCTCTTGAATACTCTATTAATAACCTCCTTAAATGAAGCTCTAGCTATTTGTATTTCTATTTCTACTGTACTTGTATATTGTACAGCTTACCGTGTACGTTCCTGATTTATATTTATTGTTTGTGTTTGATAAGGGCGCCTACAACCCCATCCAACGAATCCGTTTGAAACCAGTCAAGTGCTCGGACCAGTCGAGGGTTCGGACCAGTCGAGGGTTCGGAACCAGTCTGATCTGATCAGTGGGTCACTTATTTAAAACATACTGGTCGGTGATTCGGGCTAACACATGAAGGATCTACTGGAAATTATCTACCCGAGTAATATGTGATTTGATTGATACAAAAGTATAACTTGAGTGTTGAAGAACCAGTGATTGCTGGCAGCTCCTACAGTGACGAACGGTCGAGCCTCAACCCTTGTTTATCAATCGCTGTATCTAGCTTTTCTAGTTTTTTTTTTCGTCTCCAACACAATAAATGCTATATTATCACTATAGTTGACTGGTGGAAATTTTGGAGGAAGGACGCTTTTTCTGTAGTAATAATTGCTTCTCGTTGTGTATATTGCAACCGCTGGTAATTACAGGTTATATGAAATTCACAGTAACGTCTGGTATTTCAAGAAAAAAGAAACTAATGAAAGTCACTCCACTCCACTAAGTACCATTAAATACTGGTTAGTTGCTACTACAACACTGTATTCTGCTATTCACTGGTATCACTAGATTTTATGCGAGTACACTAGCAGGTCAGGAAGATTATTAAAACAGCTGACCTCTGTGGTAAGTTTCTGGCGACTTCTGGCACCTGCCTCTATAGGCTTATAACTTCATTTACAAATTCACCTGTTTTCAAATGGCACTTTAGCCTTTATCATCTATATACTAGGGAGCCACTGTAGTATACACTATACACTATGTATACACAATGTTATCAGGGAGACTTTCTTTCCTCTGACAAAGAAAAGTTCTATTATTATTATTTTGCACACGGAACACAGGCCTAAGATTCTCCTCTGGCAGTAAACTCTGCTAGGTAGTGCACACTAATTCTCCTTTTTTGACTCAGTATATAATGTTTTCCGCCCAAGATTGGTTCCAGGCGCTAGAGGGATGTATCGTATAGGATTGATGGCACAAATTAAAGTTCTAGCACGTAAGAGCGACCGTGAAAACACGAGAAAACCCGGAGCACAACGAGGCACGCTGACACGCTGACACTCGACCTGACGATATCTTTATTGAGGAAACGTTTCGCCACACAGTGGCTTCATCAGTCCATACAAAGGAGAATGGTGAAGAACAGGAGTAGTTTGAGGTAATTCCCAAGTATTATCTTAATACTTGGGAATTCTTCACTTGGGCACGATCTACTTCCACACTGGGCAAATGTGATACATCCTACGACTGCTGCACCTCACCATCTGCCTACAGTAAATAAACTACTTCGTCGACCATATGCTGTATTCTTTTCAAGATTGATGGACTGGACACATCGACCCAAGGCTGAGGGACTGATTACCTCATACTCCTCTTGTTCTTCACGATTCTCCTTTGTATGTACTGATGAAGCCACTGTGTGACGAAACTCTTCCTCAATAAAGATACCCAAGAGTTGAACATGTGTCTAATTTATCAACTTGTCGGTTCTCTGAACCATTCATCTACATTCCATCTGTTACTTCTTCCTCTGCTGACGCGACCAGTGACTGTCTTCCTGTCCAACGACACACTTATGGTCTGTGACCTAGGACAGCAGTGCATTTCTCTGACACTGTCACACCTCTTGGCTCGTCCAACTACTTCGCTAAGTACATTTTCTCGCTGAAATGGGCATCAACGCTTATACGTACATGCTGTACACTTAGTTAAAAACTCACATAACTGAGTCAGTGTGGACTATACCATATATATATATATATATGTGTGTGTGTGTGTGTGTGTGTACTCACCTAGTTGAGGTTGCGGGGGTCGAGTCCGAGCTCCTGGCCCCGAAAAGCTTGTGCTCACCAGGGCACAAGCTTGTGTGTGTGTGTGTGTGTGTGTGTGTGTGTGTGTGTGTGTGTGTGTGTGTGTGTGTGTGTGTGTGTATACAGTATACAAAAGGTGGTGTTGGGTGTGTTCATCAGTGTTGCAGTTCTCCATCTTTCCACCCCAACAACATAACAATCTACATTGCCTTTTTGCCCTCGCCAAAAACCTCTTCCTCTAATCATCATCTCCTTAAATAGATTTCTCTCGTCTTCTCCCACTTCTATGAACTTTCCGGAATGTGCTTTCACTTCCCCTTCTCGCTGTGTCTCCCCTCGTTGTCCATTCTCGCTGTGTCTTCCCTCGTTGTCCATTCTCGCTGTGTCTCCCCTCGTTGTCCATTCTCGCTGTGTCTCCCCTCGTTGTCCATTCTCACTGTGTCTCCCCTCGTTGTCCCTTCTCACTGTGTCTCCCCTCGTTGTCCCTTCTCACTGTGTCTCCCCTCGTTGTCCCTTCTCATTGTGTCTCCCCTCGTTGTCCCTTCTCACTGTGTCTCCCCTCGTTGTCCCTTCTCACTGTGTCTCCCCTCGTTGTCCCTTCTCACTGTGTCTCCCCTCGTTGTCCCTTCTCGCTGTGTCTCCCCTCGTTGTCCCTTCTCACTGTGTCTCCCCTCGTTGTCCCTTCTCACTGTGTCTCCCCTCGTTGTCCCTTCTCACTGTGTCTCCCCTCGTTGTCCATTGTCGCTGTGTCTCCCCTCGTTGTCCATTCTCGCTGTGTCTCCCCTCGTTGTCCCTTCTCGCTGTGTCTCCCCTCGTAGTCCATTCTCGATGTGTCTCCCCTCGTTGTCCCTTCTCACTGTGTCTCCCTTCGTTGTCCATTCTCGCTGTGTCTCCCTTCGTTGTCCATTATCGCTGTGTCTCCCCTCGTTGTCCCTTCTCACTGTGTCTCCCCTCGTTGTCCATTGTCGCTGTGTCTCCCCTCGTTGTCATCCTAACACCGCCGTCTGCACCTATATTTGTTTACTGAAGTTATGCGACATAGATATCTCGCTCAGAGAAACAGGACGACTCGCATAAAATTTTAGAATTTCAATTAATGCTGACAAAGAACCGTAGTTTCCCCCGGAGCATGGTGCTCTCTCTCTCTCTCTCTCTCTCTCTCTCTCTCTCTCTCTCTCTCTCTCTCTCTCTCTCTCTCTCTCTCTCTCTCTCTTTACACAAGGGTTGACAAGGTTAGGTTAAGGATCCATAGCTTTATTGACAAGCTAAGAGCTGTTACCTACATCAGCTCTTTCTCTCTCGCGCGCACTCACACACTCCACACAATAAACAGACCAAGTATCTATTGACTAGTATCATTGACAATGGGAAACTCATACACATGCACACGCATTTGCACACACACACACACATACATTATTATTATTATTATTATTATTATTATTATTATTATTATTATTATTATTATTATTATTATTATTATTATTATTATTATTATTATTATTATTATTATTATGATTATGTAATAATAATGATAATACTTATAAAAATATTATTTATTAATAATAATAATTTTAGTATTTTTATACTATAATTATTTTAATATCATTGTTATTATTAGAAACACACACACACACACACACACATACACACACACACACACACACACACACACACACACACACACACACACACACACACACACACACACACACATATATATATATATATATATATATATATATATATATATATATATATATATATATATATATATGTCGTGCTGAATAGGTAAAAATTGATCAATTAGAAAGAACTCCTTTAAAATTAAGTCCTTTCTAAAATTTTCTCTTATATGTTTAAAGATATATTTTTTCATTAATATTAATGTAAAAAATTTTAATTTTATTCCAAAAGAATCTTAGAAAACTTACCTAACTTCATTATAACAAGAACAATTTATTTTAGCCTAACCCAACTAAATATATTTTAGATTTGTTTACAATAATTTAATGGCTCACACAATATCTCTGCTCCCTCTTTAAGGACCCATGGAGAGATGTTGTCTGGTCCCACCGCCTTTGAGGTGTCAAGTTGGCATAGCAACTTCTTCACCTCCTCCTTGGTTATATGTACCTCATCCAGCACTTGCTGGTGTGCCCCCCTGTTCTGATTTCCTGGAGTCCTACTGGTTTCCACTGTAAATGTGTGTGTGTGTGTACTCACCTATTTGTGGTTGCAGGGGTCGAGTCTTAGCTCCTGGCCCCGCCTCTTCACCGGTTGCTACTGGGCCCTCTCTCTCCCCGCTCCATGAGCTTTATCAAACCTCGTCTTAAAACTGTGTATGGTTCCTGCCTCCACTACGTCATTTTCTAGGCTATTCCACTGCCTTACAACTCTATGACTGAAGAAATACTTCCTAATATCTCTGACTCATGTGTGTGTGTGTGTGCGTGTGTGTGTGTGTGTGTGTGTGTGTGTGTGTGTGTGTGTGTGTGTGTGTGTGTGTGTGTGTGTGTGTGTGTGTGTGTGATGAATCAAAGGGATGTTAGGAAGTATTTCTTCAGTCATAGAGTAGTCAAGCCGTGGAATAGCCTGGAAAGTGAAGTAGTGGAGGATGGAACCATACATAGTTTTAAGGCGAGGTATGATAAAGCTCATGGAGCAGGGAGAGAGAGGACCTAGTAGCAATCAGTGAAGAGGCGGGGCCAGGAGCTATGAATCGACCCCTGCAACCACAAATAGGTGAGTACAAATAGGTGAGTACACACACGCACACACACACACACACACACACACACACACACACACACACACACACACACGTACATACTCACACATCTCCCTCCTTCTCTTATCTCTTGTCCCTCTCTACTTATCTCCTTCCTTCGCTCCCTCTCTCCTTATCTTCCTCCCTGCCATCTTCTCATCTCCCTTATTCCCTTTCTGTTTATCTCAATGCTTCCATCGCTTCGTATCTCCCTCCCTCTTTCATCTCCCTACCTCCATACCTTTTTCCATATCTCCCTACCTCTTTCCCACCCTTATTTTGCATCCTAACTCTTTCCTTATGTCTTTCCCTCTCTTTCTTTTTCTCTCTTCTTCCCTCCCTCTCTCCTCGTCACCCTCCCTCCCTCTCTCCTTGTCTTCGTCTTTCCTTCTCTCTGTCTTTCTCTCTTTTACCATCTCTTCATCTCTCTCCCTCTTCCTCCTTCTTTACCTCTCTCCTTCCCTCCCTTTTTCTAAACTCCTCAGTATCCTCCTCTCCACCTTACGTCTCTCCTTTTCCTCCCTATCACTCTCCTTGCTTCCCTCCTCTCCCCGTCCTCTTCTTTCCTCCCTATTCTCTCCCCCCTTCTTTCTCCCTATCCTCCTCCCTCGCCCCCACAACGCTAAGCCCATTCGCCATATGTTATACGTTGTCACTGGACGGGCATTTCATTTTTTCTTGGGTAAGATGATCCCGCCGTGTATTGTTTCAACCGGGGCGCAGATCACAATTGATTACCTTGGGCAGAGTTAACGGTCAATGTTGATTACAAGCCCCAGTGTCCTTTTCTTTTAGAGAATATTAGTCGAGTTCCGTTGTCATTACGGTTGTGTTCCTCGTCTCGACTCCTGTGAGGCGTCTGTAGGGAGGCTTTCCATGCGTGAACATAATTTATATTTTGCAATCAGGAGGGCAGCAGTGTAGTGTCGGGTGACGGGCGAACTATCAGATTAACCCACACCATTATGTAATTATTTAGCTAGCCTTCCAATTAAAAAGAAAACGGGTGTATCAAAACACAAGGGTTGTGTCCAGGGCGGAGTATTAATGCGCCGTGACACAGTACGTAAGATTGAGGACGTTAAACGCACGAGATATTGCAGTGGATGACGCTGATGGTTCATTAAGACAAGGTTCCTCCTAGCCACCTGCTGACTCTCTCACACCCCTCCCACACATAATACCCCCCCAACATCCCCCACAATACCTTCCTTTCCCACCACCACAACCCCACAGCACGTTGTCTGTCCGTCCGCCTGCCGGCCGGTACTATCCATTCCCACATGCTAGTCAGCCAGCCATCGCATACCTCTATGTTCCTCTATGTTCCCTATTCTTTATATTATATACAACGATAAAAAAAATATCACAAGGCTATCTCCATTAAATTTTCTAAGACATATAATGAATCTACATTGTTATCCAATATATATATGTATATATATATATATATATATATATATATATATATATATATATATATATATATATATATATATATATATATATATATATATATATATATATATATACTGTAGTTGATGGATATATCCAAGTTTTTCTTCCATCCCTTCTCTCTTTCCTGTATCTATAGTTAAATATGACATAAAATTCCTCATCCCGTCCGTCTCCTCTCTCTTGTTTTCAAGCTCTGAAAAAGATGTTTGCGAAATTCTTTCTTCTGTATATGATAGATCATCCTGAGAGATGACAACTCCCAAGTGACACCATCTGCAGCTCTGCTGGAAGAAAACCTTGGAAGCTCTTGTATTTGATGAACCGTTAATGGAATACTTGACGATATAACCATTGCCCTTTTGGAGCCTCCCAGCTATGTTTTGTTAGACTTCAACACCGCGTCATGAAATATAACATGGGAAAACATGGCCAGCCATTGTTCCCACTGTGTAACTATCACATGGAATAGAGTAGTAGCACACTGCTGATGGATCCAGTTTTACCATGAAAATGATCTTCTCCACTCAGTTCCCTTTTCCACCACCCATCTCCCCTTTCTCATATAACAAGGGACCCTCACCACCCTTTGTTCCCACAATGTAACTATCAGATACACATCGCGAACCAGCATACTGCTGCCCACCTTTCTTAAGACAGTTTTTAAGAGAAGTGTATCGAGAAGAGAATTATACTTATTGTGGAGGGATGAATCTGTTGGGGTTGGTACAGTGGATGGGGGATGGCAGGCAACCAGGGTTAATCCGAGGAAGTAGATGGTAGTTCTATTTCCTAGGATCAAGAGTTGTTCACAGGCATAAAGACACTT
The DNA here is from genome assembly GCF_038502225.1 of Cherax quadricarinatus. Classification (NCBI taxonomy): domain Eukaryota; kingdom Metazoa; phylum Arthropoda; class Malacostraca; order Decapoda; family Parastacidae; genus Cherax; species Cherax quadricarinatus. The sequence continues at coordinate 6,409,995 of NC_091316.1, forward strand.
CCTTTGAAGGGAGTCCTGAATGTTCACCCAGCTTTATCAAGTAATTGCTTTAGCATCAACTTTATCAAGTCATAAACTTTGCCAAATCAAAAGCTTACTCATCAGCTTAATTAAATCATAAGCTTAAAACCATCAGCTTAATTAAATCATATGTTTTAAACCATCAGCTTAATTAAATCATAAGCTTTAAACCATCAGCTTAATTAAATCATAAGTTTTAAACCATCAGCTTAATTAAATTATAAGCTTTAAACCCTGAGCTTACATTAAATGATGAACCATGTTTGCAGAATATATGACTTACACATGATACATTAAAACGTGACATTACTGACATCATAGAAAGCCACTCTTAAGAGTTCTGTATTACCATACTCGTGTGTAATTAGTCATCCAACAATGACAACAGCAAAAATAACAACAACAACAACAACGACGACAACAACAACAACAATAATAATAATAATAATAATAATAATAATAATAATAATAATAATAATAATAATAATAATAATAATAATAATAATAATAATAATAATAATTAAAAATAATAATAATTAAAATAATAACAATGATAATAATGATAATAATAATACTGATAATTAAAATAATTACAATGATGATGATAATAATAATTATAATAATAATGATAATAATAATAATAATAATAATAATAATAATAATAATAATAATAATAATAATAATAATAATAATCAGATGTGTTTCAGTTACTGTGCAAACCGACTAAGGTATCTCTGCAACACTGCACAAGTGTAGCTTCTTCCACCTCAGTGCACGCAAAAGTATTCACGGAGGCTGGTGATACAATTATAACGCAACACAATATAAAAATATGTATCCATATACGTATGTACGTATGCATGTGTGTGTATATACGCTTCTGTGCATGTATGCATGCGCGTATATAATGCCGACAAATGTTGGCATTAAATCTACAAAGTATAAACTTCAAACAAGGCCTGCTGCAGTGTTCCTTCTTTCTTATGTTCTTAAGATGTTAACATGAGTCACGAAATCGTAATGACACGATTGCAAACAAACCATACCACGGGTGGGGTTTGATCCCGCGGTCTGGAGTTTTGAGACTCTCTGACCGCGAGATCAAACTCCACCCGTGGTATGGTTTCTTAAGATGTTTTAGGATTAAGGCAGAAAAGAATCCAAAACGCCACGAAGCTGTGATCAGAGCCGAGCGACGTCATGAATCCTTAATAATAATATCCTTATTTACTACAAGTACATGTACATGGTATACAGTCCTAGCTGACACCAGTGACATACTACCATACAGAAAGCCGATTGTTATGCTGAGCATTTCAGGCATGTTAGGTCCTTATCCCAGGATGCGACCCACATCAGTCGACTAACACTCAGGTACCCATCTTACTGATGCGTGAACATAGACAACCGGTGTAAAGAAACACGCCCAATGCTTCTACCCTCGCTGGGAATCGAACACAGACCCCTCGCCGTGTGAAGCGAGAGCTTTAGCTACCAGGCCACGGTGCACCGTGATTCTGTATATAACTGATTACAAACAACTTGTTCACTCTCGTGTTTAGCAGCGGGATGTGATGCTACATTTTTATTTACCAAATATTGAAAAAAAAAAATATTTGGAAAAGCTACGACAATAACCAAAACAATACTGAATTATTGTATCGTTATCTTTATCACAATAAAAAAGAAGCGCTAAACCCATTAGTGTCATACAGCAATGCAATTGTGCCATTTTAATGACATATTTGCATGTATTAAGAAAATAGCGATACACAAATAACCCGCACATAAAAGAGAGAAGCTTACGACGACGTTTCGGTCCGACTTGGACCATTTACAAAGTCACACTAACGATAAAACCTCTTAGAAACATCGTATCAATAAAGGCACCAAAATGTTGCAAGAATTGTGCACTAATTTTCTGTAAGAAAAATAAAAAAGTATTTTTTTTTATTTTTGTTATCATTTATTCCTAAACAAGAAAGTCGACTCCTTCAGCTGCTGCTGCTCGTTGAGTTTGTCTCATTAAATTATTGTTGATTCCATGGAAAGTTGTCCCTCTTTACAAAGCCCCTGTCTGAAGGGACCCTGTCTGAAGGGACCCTGTCTGAAGGGACCCTGCTGAAGGGACCTTGCTGAAGGGACCCTGCTGAAGGGGCCCTGTCTGAAGGGACCCTGCTGAAGGGACCTTGCTGAAGGGACCTTGCTGAAGGGACCCTGTCTGAAGGGACCCTGCTGAAGGGACCCTGCTGAAGAGACCTTGCTGTAGGCAGCCAACACTTAAAGCTGTTTCAGGTGTTGCTTGAGCTTTATTCTGAAGTATTTTTTTTTATGGCTGGAGCAGGTAAAACTACTCTTCAGTCTTTATAATTTCTTTCTCCATCTCTTCTTCCCAACCTGGTTCACAGGTTCAGGTTCATTGCCTTCATTAACCAGGTCGTCAGGTACATGTTCACCAGTATCAGTAACCAGGTCGTCAGTATCATTACGTTTAACTGTGCTGTCAGGATCATCAGTTTTACTTATCAGTGTAGTGGCCAGGTCACTGTGTGAACTTCTAATGTCGATGTCACTCTTTATTTCCGCTAACTCAAATCGTTACTCGCAGAATTTAACCAAATTCTCCTGCTGGACGTTAAAATATGAGGTGAAAAAATTTGTGAGAGGGAGTGTTTCGTGGTTCTAGCACCAGCATGACTGAGTACCTTTGTACCAGTTTGAAGAAATGTTGTATTAGGATGTTGAATAGTGTGAGACTGATGAAATCCTACCTGGGAGGAAAGTGGGAGGCGTTTTCAAGGGACTTATGATTGAAGTTTTTCACTGAAATTAACTTTGGCTACCCCTCAAGGAAGGTTCCTTGATGCTGGTGAAGGGCTCTTGGTCTACGGAACTGGATCTGTGTTCCAGTTCCCTGAATTAAGCCTGTATAATCCTTCAGGTTTAGCGCTTCCCCTTGATTATAATAATAATAATAATAATAACTCTGGCTTGCCTGCTTGGAAATTATCTTCATTTCACGTCTGACGGCAGTCCTAAAATATCTTCCCTGCCAGTAGGGACGAAGGTTGTGTAAAAACGCTAGAAATTTTCACCTCTATCGTGGGGACCCGCCATAACCTTATCTGCGAATCTGTAAGGAGCATCAAATGACACAACCTGAAGAAACATCACTAAACATATGAATTTCACTCTCTTGAGAAGCCTTAAGTAGCCTCTCAGCTCCAAGACTGGAGGAAGCTACGAAGGACCTAATAACCTGAGAAGCGTGGCTATCCTGACGTCCTCCACGGCCTAGGAAAGCCGTCAAGGACCTAATAACCCCGATGCCCCCAAACGGCCTAGAAACCCGGGGTCGGGCGCCCAATAACCCGAGAAAGGGGGTTAACCTTTTCCTAGGGCCTTTCCCACGCCCTGGGGAACCGGCCCCAATGCCCCCTGTAAGGGAAAAGAAGCCTGACAACTTTGAGGCTTCATTATCCCCCCCCGGGACAATAATTAAGAAAAGTTAGGCATAAATTAAATTGGGAAATGGTGTTGGTTATGGCTGGCTCACCCGGGTTATGTATGAAAAATTGGGAAGATCATATCAAAACAACATTTTCCCGGGAAAAAACGGGAGCGCCCAAAACCCCGGGATGAAGGTCATAAGAGATTGGTGTACCACTGTTTTGTACTCATCAATTTGGATTTTTTTTGGGGGCCGAATCGGGCTCGGGGCGCTTTTTAAATTTTTCATCCCCCCAAAACTTTGGTTTTCCCTGACCTTTTGACCCTTTCGTACTCTTTTGAAACAATGTAAAAAAATTTCGACTTCACCCTTTGGGACATCTGGTCATTCCACGCCCTACTGCCCTGAGGAGTAAAAAAAAAAAGTACACCTAACATTCATGACTCATCTGTTTTTAGTTTTCCCATTGCAATAATTATTACCTTAACGGCATTATCAATTTCTTTGAGGGAAAAACCAGGAAGGGGAAAAAGGGTTAAACCCATAGAGAGTTGGGGTAAAACCGGGAAGACATAAACCACTGGCCACATGACTACTGGCCATAGGTCAAAAGCATATAGAGTTTCCCCCAAAAAAGCATTTTTTTCCCAAAGGGGGGTCCTTCAAATTTTTAAATTTTTTAAAACCCTCTTTAAAAAGTTAAGTAATTAACTAGTAAAAGGTTTTAAACAAAAAGAAAGAAAAATACTAAGAAAAATAAAAATATGACTGGGAAAAATGACAAAGAATATAATTTGGGAATATAACTAAAAGCATTGACTGGGAATATGATAAGAATATAATTTGGAATATGACTGGGTAAAAGGACTGGGAAAAAGGATTCAAGAATATGACAAGGATAGACTCAGGAATAGTCAGAAATGATAAGAATATGAAAAAGGAATTGGATTTTTGGGAATAACGCTTTGCCCCCGGTAGCCCAGTTGACAAAAAGGGGAAACAAAAGGCCTTTTGGTCGGGCCCACTTGTCCGGCTTTGACCAAACCCCGGGGACCCAAACTTTTTTAATTTTCCCCGGGGCTTCAAGGGCACCATTTTTAATTTTAAATGTTAGGGGGGCTTTAACTTTTACCCCCGGAACACTTTTATTGTTTTTTTTAGGAAAACCAAGGGGCCCCTATTTTTTTGGGCCGGCAATTTTACCCTTGCCCAGTTTTATTCTGGGGTGACATAAAAGGGCCCCCCAAATTCCCTTTTCCCATTTTCCCCATTTTGTTTTATGTAAACCCTCCCTCCGGGGTTTCCAAAACCCCAGACGGGGGGCCCAAGGGTTTTCCTTAAAAGGGTCCTTACAGAATTTAAAACCCAGTAAAACAAGGGTATAACTCCCCAAAGGGACTGGAAAAGCCCCCCTACAAAGTGGAATATAACAATAGCTAAAATGATAAAATAACAAGACCCCGGTCAGGAAAAAGGTCCTTTTCATGCAAACCGGGAAAACCCCTTAAACCCTAACCCTTAAAGGGCACTTTTTTAAATTTTTAAGCAAAGGAGAATATAAATTTCCCACTTCCCTGGAAACCCCGGGCCCCAAAACCCCTGTTCCTTCACCCCCCAAAAAAAAGGGGGACGTGGTTAAAAAAGGGGGTTGGAATTAAAAACCCAAAAGGTTTGGGAAAATTTTTCCGGCCCCCCTTTAACTTAAAACCCCTTCCCCCCCTTAAGGAACTCAAAACCAAAGGGTCCTATCACCCCCTTCTACTGGTGGTCCCAGAAACAATTGTGCCCCCACCAAGGGGTTGGTTTCTTAACCCCGGGGGCTTACCCCCGGGAATAACCCGGGAACCTTACAAGTGGTAACTATAACACCAGCTCCCCCAAAAGGGCCCGGGAAACACCAGCTACGGGAGTCTAACTTTGGGTTCATTTTCAAGAGTCAACGCCCCCCCCCTTTGACCAGGCGTCACGGGGGGACCCCTGATCAACCAGGCTGTTACTGCTGGCTGGAATCCAACGTACGAAACAAAAGCCAGGGGGGATCAGGTACAGATTTTAGAAACGTCCAGCTCCCTTGAAGGCCGGGTTTTTTTGGAAATTTCCCTTTATGCTGGGGGAAAGGGCCCGTTGAACAGTCTTGGACTGGGACATTTTTGGTTTTTTATTTTAGTGTACTCTGGCCCTTTTTTTTCCACGGGGGGTGTATGTTGTCCCGTTCCCCCAGTTTGGCTGTCAAACATGGAGAAGCCCCGGGCCAGATGTTCGGGAGAACCTTTTTCCCTTTGTTTTCCAGCCCCTTTTTTCGGGGGAGTGATTTTTGAAAAAATTTAAATCAGCCCCTTTTAGGTTTTTTCCGGGTTTAAAATTATCATGTATCTTTTTTCCCCTCATTCCAGGGAGCACAGAAAGAGACCCCAAAAACTTTCCCCGTAATTGATATTTGATGAACCAATACCTGAAAGGGAAGGTTCTCGGCATTTTTTGGGAAAAAGGGGGTTTTAAAATTGCCCTGAATGGAGCTGTTAGGGGAAGGGAATTTTATTCCCCCCCAGAGAGAAAACAATGATTTAAAAAGGGATCATCATTTTTTGGGCACCCTTTTTTCGGGAAAGTTCTCATTATCCACCCCTATCTTTTTCCCCACAGAGGGATAAACACTTTTGGGATTTTTAAGCTCAGACCCTTTGACAAAAGGCAGGGGGCGCCCTTTAAACATTATTTTTGATGCATTGTGTGGAGAGTTTGGGGTATACCCCTGCCCATCTATTGGAAACCCAAAAATATTTCCCCCAAAATTTAGAGGCCACACCATTTCCTGCTTTCCACTCCCACACCAGTTTAGGGGCAAAAAAACATCAAAACCCCTGCTTAGAAGGCACTTCCCCAGCCCCCTTGGAATCACACCCCCACTTTTAAAAGGTAGGAAAAACCCCAGTTAAAGCATTGGTTACTAAAACCGGGCTCCCTTTTTAAATTAAACCCACCCATTAAAAGAGGTCCCCACCACACCACAGCCAGCAAGAGAGTGCTCCCAGTGTGAGTGCTAAAAAGAGTCCCCATCCTCTCCCCCTTTGGAGCGACGGGTGTGTGTGGGTGGGGGGAAGAGGGGGGAGTGTAGTAAGTGCAGCTGTTTGATCAGTGTATTAAGGGCATTACAGGGGCAACCTCAGAGGGTTGTTTCCTTCTTTAAACCCAACACCAAAGAACCCACTTTATCTTTTTCCCTCCCAAAACCCGTTATCCCTTTACCCCCTCCCCCTTCCCAGGTTAACCATTACCCTACCTGCCTCTTCCTACTGTTTTAACCATTACAAAATTTACCCCTATTTCCAGGTTTTTTAACCCTTTTATCCCCGGGGTTTTTTCTTTGTTGATGGTGTTAGGGGGTCGGGAAGCCTTACTTTGTTGATAGTTTCCCCGGGGGCTTTCCCGGGTCAACGCCCCACGGCCCGGCCCTTTGACCGACCTCCCCAGTGAATCATGGGGCCCAACCAGGTTTGTTGGGCCGCGGAAGTCCAACCGTACAAATCCAAGTCCAGCTGATCGGGTACTGACTTCAGGTTTTTCCCCCGGTTCCGTCTTAAAGACCCCATACAAGTCCCCACAACCTCCTTTTTTCCATATTGTGAATCTGAGTGATATCAAGTTCGTTTTCCCATTGTTTGGGAACTGACGTTTATATGATTTTTTATATTGATTTTTTTCGAATTTTGATGTTTAAAGGGATTTTTTGGTTGTTTACATTGTTTTCATTAGTTTACATTGATGCTTATATTGATGCTTTATTATTTAATGCTTATAATGATGATTATATTGATGTTTACATGTTTAATTGACATTTAAATTGATGCTATATTGATTTTTATATTAATGTTTAAAAGATGTTTAATTGATGAATTACAGCAGGAACAGGCCCCCCCACCCCTTTTTTTGATTCTACGGTCAGATTTTGATGTTTCCTTTTTCCGGGCCCCCTTTTTTAATTATTTTTATTAAAATTTTAAAAAATTTTTTTTTTGGGTTTTTTTTAAATTTTGGGGTTGGGGGTTTAATTTTTTTGGGTTTGGGCGGGAATCCGGGGGGGGGTTTTGGGGTTTTTTTTTGGTGGGGAAAAAGGGGGGGGGGGGTTTTTGTTTTCGGGGGGTTTTTTTTGGGGGGGGGTTTTTTTTGGGGTTGGGGGTTTTTTTTCTTAAAGTTTTGTTGGGGAAAAAAACCAAGGGGGGTTTTGTGCCAAAAATTTTTGGGGGGGGGTGTTGGGGGTTTTTTTTTCGGGTTTTTTGGGGGAAAAGGGGGGGGGTTTTGGTTCCGGGGGGGGTTTTTTTTTGGGCGGGTTTTTCGGTTGGGGGTTTAAGGGGTTTTTTTGTGGGGATTTGGGGGGGGAAAAATTGGGGGTTTTTGGGGGGGGGGGGTTTAAATTTTTGGGGGTTGGGGGGGGGTGGGGTTTTTTGTTGGGGTTTGGGGGGGGGGGGCCCGGGGTTTGGGGTTTTTTTTGGGGGGGGGGGGGGCGGGGTTTGGGGGGGATTTTTGTTGTTTTTTTTTTGGGGCCGGGGGGGTTTTGGGGGGTTTTTTTGGGGGGGGAAGTTTTGGGGGGTTTGGGGGGGGGGGTTTTTTTTTTTTTTTTTTCCCGGGGGAAAAAGGGGGGGGGGAATTTTTTTTTTCGGAAAAAAGGGGGGGGGGGGAATTTTTTGGGGGGCCGGGGGAATTTTTGGGGGGGTTTTTTTGGGTTTGGGGGGGGTTTTTCCCGGGGGTTTTTTTTTTGGGTTTTTAAGGGTTTAGGGTTTTGGGTTTGTGGAAAAGGGTGTGGGGTTTTTTTTGGGGGTTTTTTCCCCCGGGGGGTTTTTGGGGGGGCCCAAAGCAGGGGGTTTGGGGAAAGGGGGGGGGGAAGGGGGGGTTTGGGGGAAAGGTTGGGGGGAGATTGAAAGGGGAAAGGGTTTTTTTGGGGGGTTTGGGGGGTTCCAAAAAATTTTAAGGGGGGGGTAAACAGGGGGCCTTTCCCCCGGGGGGGGGAAAAAAATTTTTTTTGGGGGGGGGGTTTTTTGGGGGGGGGGTTTGGGGGTTTTTTTGGGGGAAAAAAGGGGGTTTTTTGGGGTGGGGGGAAAAAACCGGAAATGTGGGGAAAAGGGGGGTTTTGGGGGGGTTTGATTTTTCCCTTTTTTTGGGGGGGGGGTTTTTTTTTTCCCCCCGGGGGGGTGGGGTTTTTTTTTTGGGGTTTTTTAAATTTTAAAAAATTTTTTTAAAAAAATTTTTTTTTCTTAAAAAATTTTTTTAAATTTTTTGGGGGTGGGAAAAAGGGGGAAAAATTTTAAAACCCCGGGGAAAAAAATGGGGGTTTTTAAAAGGGGGGGTTGGGGGGGTTTTTGGGAAAAGGGGGGTTTAAAAACCGGGGGGTTTTTTTAAAAAACCCGGGGGGGTTTAAAAAAAAAAGGTTTAAAAAGGGGGGGAGGGGCAAGGGGGGTTAAGGTTTTTTTTCCGGGGGAAAAGGGGGGGGAAAAATTTTAAAGGAGGGAAAAAATTTAAACTTAAAGGGGTTAAAAATTTAGGGAAAAACCCCCTTTTTCCGGGGGGAAAATTTTTTGGTTTAAAGGGGGGGGGGGGGGGTTTTTTTTGTTTTTAAAAAAAAAAAAAAAAAGGGGAATTTTTGGGGGGTTTTGGGGGAAAAAAAAAGGGGGGGGGGGCCCCCCGGGGGGTTTTATGGAGGGGTTAAAATTTTTAAAGGGGTTTTTGGGGGGGGTTTTTGAAATTTTTTGGGGGGGAAAAAAAAAGGGGGGGGTTTTTTTTTGGGGGAAAATTTTTTTTTGGGGTTTTTTTTCCCCGGGGGGGTTTTTTTTCTTTTTTAAAAAAAAAACCGAGGGAAAATTTTGGGGGGGGGAAAACCCCCTTTTTTTTTTTTTCCAAAAATAAAAAAACCCCCTTTCCCCCGGGGGGGGGAAAACCGGGGCTTGGGGGTTTTTTTTGACCCCAGGGTGGGGTTTTTTTTTGGGGGGGGGTTTAGGGGAAAAAATTTGGGCCTTTTTTTTGGGGGGGTTTGGGTTAAAATTTTTTTTGGGAAAAAAAAAAACCCCCATTTAAAAGGGGGGTTCCCAAAAAAAGGGGGAAAAAAAAGAAAAGGGGTTTTGGGAAAAAAAAAGGGTTTTGGGGGGGGGGTTTAAAAAAAAAGGAAGAAAAAAAAAAAGGGGTTTTTAAAATTCCCCCCTAAACCCAAATTTCCCCCTTTTTTTTTGGGAGGTTTTTTGGGGCCCTTTTTCCCCCCCCTTTTTTCCCCGGGGTTCCCCTTTTTTTTAAAAAATTTTTTGGGCCCCGGGGGGTTTTTTTTTGGGGGGGGGCCCCGGGAAAAAATTTTTTTTTTCCCCCCCAAAAAGGGGGGAGGAAAACCGGGGTTTTTTTTTAAAAAAGGGTTTTGCAACCCCCCCAAAAAAAAAAACCGTAGGGAAAGGGGTTTTTTGGGGAATTTTTCTTTTTAGCCAAACCCCTTTTAAAAAAAAGGGGAAAAAAATTTTTGGGGGGAAAAAGGGGGGGGGAATTTCCCTTTTTTTAGGAAATAATTTGGGGGGTTTTTTTTTTTTAATTTTAAAATTTTGGGGAAAAACCGGGGAAAAGGGGTTTTTTTTAAAAAAAAAAAAAAATTTTTTTTTTTTTTTAAAAGGGGGGGGGGTTTTTTTTGAAGGGGGGGGGGGGGCCCAAAGGTTTTTAAAATTTTTGGGGGGGGGGGGGTCCAAATTTTTAAGGGGGGGGGGCCCAAAAATTAAAAAAGGGAAAAAAAGGGTTTGGGGGGGGGGGAAAAAAAGGGGGGTTTTTTGGGGGGTTTTTGGGGGGGGAAAACCGGCCCCAAAAAAAAACCGGGGGCCAAAAAAAGGGGGGGCCCAAAAAAAAAATTTGGGAAAAATTTTTAAAAAAAACCCCAAAAAAATTTTTTTTTTAAAAGGGTTGGAAAATTTAAATTTTTTTTTTTGGGGGGTTTTTTTAAAATTTTTTTGGGGGAAAAACCCCCCAAAAAAAAAAAAAAAATTTTTTTAAACCTTTTCCCCCTTTTTCCCCCTTTTTGGGGGGGGGTTTTTTTTTTTTTTAAAAAAAAATTAAAAAAGGGGTTTTAAAAAAATTTTTTTTTTTGGGGAAAAAAATTTTAAGGGAAAGGGTTTTTTCCCCAAAAAGGGGGGGGTTTTTTGGGTTTTTGGGGGGAAAAAAGGGGATTTAAAATTCCCAAAAAAAAACCCCCAAAAACCCCTTTTTTTTTGGAAAAAAAGGGGGGGGGGTTTGGGGGGGGGATTTAAAACCCCAAAAAAAAAAGGGGGGTTGTGGGGAAAAAAATTTTTCCGGGAAAGGGGGGGCCCTTTTTTCCAAATTTTTCTTTTTCCCTTTCCCCCCCCCCAAGGGGGGGTTTTGGGGGGTTTTTTTTTTTTTTTCCCGTTCCCGCTTTTTTTTTTTTTTTTTGGTTTTTTTTTGGGGGAATTTTTTGGGGGGGGGTTTTATTGGGGAAAAAAAAAAGGGGGCCCCCAAAAAACCCCTTTTGGGGGGGGGTTTTTTTTTTTAAAAAAAATTTTTTTTTAAAAAGGGGGGTTTTTTCCCCCCTTTTGGGGGGAAAAATTTTTTTAAAAAAAAAATTTTTTTTTAGTTTTGGGGGGGGGTTTTTCCCCCCCTTTTTTTTTTGGGGGTTTTTTGGGGGCTTAAAGTTTATTTTGGGGGGGGGTTTTTTTTTTTGGGGGGGGGGGGGGGGGTTTTTTTTTGGGGGGAAACCCCGGGGGGGGTTTAAAAAAAAAATTTCACCCCCCCTTTTTTTTTTTCCCCCCCCTTTTTTTGGGAAATTTTAACCCCCCTTTTTTTTAAAATTTTTTTTTGGGGGGTTTCCCCCTTTTGGGGCCCCTTTTTCCCTTTTTTTTTTTCCCCCAAATTTTTTTTTAAATTTTTTTTGGGGGTCCCTTTTTTTTTTTCCCAAAAAATTTTTTTTCCCCCCCGGGGGGGGGGGTTTTTTTTTGGTTTTAAAACCCTTTTAAACCCCGGGGGAAATTTTTTTTAAAAATTTTTTTTCCCCCCGGGGGGCCCCCCCCCCAAAAAAAAGGGGGGGGGGGGAAAATTTTTAAAAAATTTCTTTCCCCCCCTTTTAAAAAAAAGGAAAAAACCCCTTTTTAAAAAAAAACCCCCTTTTTTTTCTTTCTTTTTTAAAAATTTCCCTTCCACCCCCCAAAATTTTGGGGGGGGGTTTTTTCCCCCTTTTTTTAAAGGGGGGGGTTTTTTTAAAAGGGGAGGGGAAATGGGCCCGGGGGGGAAAAAAAAAAATTGGGTTTTCCCCGGGGGGTTTTGGGGTTTTTTTTCCCCTTTTTTGTTTCCCCCAAAAAAAAGGGGGGGGGTTTTTTTTTTTGGGGGGGGGAAAAAGGGGGGGGGGGGCCCGGGAAAAAAAAATTTTTTTAAAAAAAATTATTTAAAAAATTTTTTTTTTTAAAAAAAATTTAAAAGGGGTTTTTTGGGGGGGGGAAAAAAAAAGGGGAAAAGGGGGTTTAAAATTTTTTTTTTTTTTTTTAAAAATTTTGGGGTTTTTTGGGGGGGGGGGGGGGTTTTTTAAAAAGGGGGGAAAGGGGGGAAAATTTTTTTTGGGGGGGGAAAAAAAGGGGGGGGGGGGGGGTTTTTGGAAAAGGGGGGGGCCCCCGGGGGGAAATTTTTCCAAAAAAAGGGGGGGGGAAAAAAAAGGGGGGGGGGGAAAAAAGGGGGGGGGGGGGAAAGGGGGGGTTTGGGGGGGGGGGGTTTTTTTTTTTGGGGGGGGTTTTGGGGGAAAAAAAACCCCCCCTTTTTTTTTAAAAAGGGGGCCCGGGCCCCCGGGAACTTTTTTTTTGGGGGGTTTAAAAAAAAAAAAATTTTTTTCCCGGGGGGCCAATTTTATTTTTTTTTGGGCCCCCGGGGCCCCCCCCCCCCCCCCTTTTAACCCCCCCTTTTTTCCCCCGGGAAAAAACCCCCCTAAAGGGGGGGCCCCCCCCCCCCTTTTAAACTTTTCCCCCCCGGGCCCAAATTTTACCCCCCCTTTATTTTTTTTTAAAATTTTTTTAAAAATTTGCTTATTAAAAAAAAAATTTTTTAAAAAAAAAATTTTAAAAAAAAAAAAATTTTTTTTTAAAAACCCCTTTTTTCCCCCAAAAAAGGGGAAAAAAAAAAAATTTTTTTCCAAACCCCAAACCCCCAAAAAAAAAAATTTTCCCAAAAACCCCTTTAAATTTTTTTTCCCCCTTTTTGGGGGGGAAAAAAAAAACCAAAACCCCCCCCAAAAAAAGGGGGAAAAAAAAAACCTTTTTGGGGGTTGGGAGGTGGGGAAACCCTTTTTGGGGGGGTTTTCCCTTTTTAAAAGGGGTTTTTTTTAATTTAAAAGGGGGGTTTTGAGGAAAAATTTGACGTCTCCAGACAGGTCCTCGGGCAGCTTCCCTGTTGTTTCAGAACGAATTTACCCAAACAAAACCCTATCTGTTCCCAGTCCTTCGTCAGCCACGCCCCTTCCTCATCCCCTTCCTCTCAGCCTCTCACGAACCCCCAACCCCACTCCCAACCTCCACCCACCCACCCACCAACGCCCATCATTCTCCCACGCAACCCAGACCCACCCATCATTTGGGTCAGCTGGGACACCACTCCTCCCACCCTTACATCATTCCCACTAACCTTGTCACTCACTACACTCTTCCACCACTCCTCTACCCTTGATTCTTTGTTTTTCATTTATTTATTTAATAATATGTGCTTATATATATATATATATATATATATATATATATATATATATATATATATATATATATATATATATATATATATATATATACACGAGAAGCACTTAATCCGTCTCACCTACAGACAAGTGTTAGAAAACAAAACAAAAATACGTCACCTAATACAGAAACAGATGTGCAGCAGCAGCAAGAAACAGTATTTGGCAAAGCAGCAATACACATCGGGAGGCCTGGTCATGGACCGGGCCGCGGGGGCGTTGATCCCCGGAATAACCTCCAGGTAGACAAGGTAGACAAGGTAGTCACATAGAGAGAAACGCAAAACTTTGCAGAATTACAACCAAACCTAAAATCATATCATGCTTCTAAATGAACCGTGTAGGTGGACCGAACTCCAGAACTTAATAGAAAAGAAGGTGAGCAGTCTATCAACAACCTCAACAACCTCGTTCCGTTGTCTGAAGCATTATGAGAGAAGCATAATCAGACGAGAACATGAAGGCCCAAGAATATGCAAAACTAGCGAGAAGAGGTCAGACACGTCAGCTCAAACCTTCCGTGAGACGTCCCGTGACATACCACATACCTACTGTAGGTCTCATAACCACCTGTCATATAACATCATATAGTAAATTATAACATTACATGACATCACACATCGTGATTCATTCTTGTAGTAATATACTGACAGTCGCCTGACACGGTGTCTATCCTTATTTTCTATGTACAGAACACCTTAAAAAATTGTTATAATAATGCCTTATTATTATTATTATCATTATTATCGAACAACAACAACAACAACAACATTTAGTAACTACTTCGTACTGTATGCACTGTAGTCTATGTGACAGTGTCCTAGTGGTGGCTGGTGTGTAGTGAAGCAAGACATGAGATGTGATAGTGGTGGCTGGAGTCTACCTGGAGGGTATTCCGGGGATCAACACCTCCGCGGCCCGGTCCATGACCAGACCCCCTGGTGGATCAGGGCCTGATCAACGAGGCTGTTACTGCTGGCCGCACGTAGTCCAAAGTACGAACCACAGTCCGGCTGATCGGGCACTGACTTTAGGTATCTGTCCAGCTCCCTCTTGAAGACAACCAGGGGTCTATTGCTAATTCCCCTTATGGCTGGTGGGAGGCTGTTGAACAGTCTTGGTTCCCGAACACTTATTGTGTTTTCTCTTAGTGTACTAATGGAGCCCCTATTTTTTACCTAGAGAGAACAAGTGATTTAAAATGGATCATCACTGACTTGACATCTCTTGTCTTGAATGTTCTCATTATCCATCCTATCAGTTTCCTCGCAGATGTTATAGTGGCATTGTTGTGGTCATTGAAGGTGAGATCCTCAGAAATTACCACTTCCGGGTCCTTCACATTGTTTTTCCGTTCTATTGTGTGATCAGAATTTGTAGTATACTTAGTTCTAGCTATTATTTCCTCCATGTGTGTAGTGAAGTAACACATAAGGTGTGATAGCGAAGGCTGGTGTGTAGTGAAGCAAGACGTGAGGTGTGTAATGAAACAAGACGGGAGGTGTGTAGTGAAGTAAGAGGAGGTGTGTAGTGAAGCAAGACACGAGGTGTGTAGTGAAGCAAGACACGAGGTGTGTAGTGAAGCAAGACACGAGGTGTGTAGTGAAGCAAGACACGAGGTGTGTAGTGAAGCAAGACACGAGGTGTGTAGTGAAGCAAGACACGAGGTGTGTAGTGAAGCAAGACACGAGGTGTGTAGTGAAGCAAGACACGAGGTGTGTAGTGAAGCAAGACACGAGGTGTGTAGTGAAGCAAGACACGAGGTGTGTAGTGAAGCAAGACACAAGGTGTGTAGTGAAGCAAGACACGAGGTGTGTAGTGAAGCAAGACACAAGGTGTGTAGTGAAGCAAGACACGAGGTGTGTAGTGAAGCAAGACACGAGGTGTGTAGTGAAGCAAGACACGAGGTGTGTAGTGAAGCAAGACACGAGGTGTGTAGTGAAGCAAGACACGAGGTGTGTAGTGAAGCAAGACACAAGGTGTGTAGTGAAGCAAGA
>NC_091316.1:6430202-6450202 GCF_038502225.1 Cherax quadricarinatus
GTAGTACAGCACGGGTAGTACAGCACGGGTAGTACAGCACGGGTAGTACAACATGGGTAGTACAACATGGGTAGTACAACATGGGTAGTACAGCTCGGGTAGCACAGCACGGGTAGTACAACATGGGTAGTACAACACGGGTAGTACAACACGGGTAGTACAGCACGGGTAGTACAGCACGGGTAGTACAACATGGGTAGTACAACACGGGTAGTACAACATGGGTAGTACAGCACGGGTAGTACAACATGGGTAGTACAACATGGGTAGTACAGCACGGGTAGTACAACACGGGTAGTACAGCACGGGTAGTACAACATGGGTAGTACAACATGGGTAGTACAGCACGGGTAGTACAGCACGGGTAGTACAGCATGGGTAGTACAACATGGGTAGTACAGCACGGGTAGTACAACATGGGTAGCACAACACGGGTAGTACAACATGGGTAGTACAGCACGGGTAGTACAGCACGGGTAGTACAACATGGGTAGTACAACATGGGTAGTACAGCACGGGTAGTACAGCACGGGTAGTACAGCACGGGTAGTACAACATGGGTAGTACAACATGGGTAGTACATGGGTAGTACAGCACGGGTAGCACAGCACGGGTAGTACAACATGGGTAGTACAACATGGGTAGTACAGCACGGGTAGTACAGCACGGGTGGTACAGCACGGGTAGTACAACATGGGTAGTACAACATGGGTAGTACAACATGGGTAGTATAGCACGGGTAGTACAGCACGGGTAGTACAGCACGGGTAGTACAACATGGGTAGTACAGCACGGGTAGTACAACATGGGTAGTACAGCACGGGTAGTACAACTTGGGTAGTACAGCACGGGTAGTACATGGGTAGTACAGCACGGGTAGTACAGCATGGGTAGTACAACATGGGTAGTACAGCACGGGTAGTACAACTTGGATAGTAAAGCACGGGTAGTACAACTTGGGTAGTAAAGCACGGGTAGTACATGGGTAATACAGCACGGGTAGTACAGTATGGGTAGTACAACATGGGTAGTACAGCACGAATAGTACAGCATGGGTAGTACAACATGGGTAGTACAACATGGGCAGTACAACATGGGTAGTTCAACATGGATAGTACAGCACGGGTAGTACAGCATGGGTAGTACAACACGGGTAGTACAACATGGGAAGTACAACATGGGTAGTACAACATGGGTAGTACAGCATGGGTAGTACAACATGGGCAGTACAATATGGGTAGTGCAGCATGGGTAGTACAACATGGGTAGTGCAGCACGGGTAGTACAACATGGGTAGTACAACATGGGTAGTACAGCACGGGTAGTACAACATGGGTAGTACAACATGGGTAGTACAGCAAGGGTAGTACAACATGGGTAGTACAACACGGGTAGTACAGCATGGGTAGTACAACATGGGCAGTACAACATGGGTAGTGCAGCATGGGTAGTACAACATGGGTAGTGCAGCATGGGTAGTACAACATGGGTAGTACAATATGGGTAGTGCAGCATGGGTAGTGCAGCATGGGTAGTACAACATGGGTAGTGCAGCATGGGTAGTGCAGCATGGGTAATACAGCACGGGTTTAGAGCAGGTCGCTCCTGCCTCTCCCGACTCGTGGATCATCACAACAGGATGACAAACAATGTACGGATCCATTATACAAAGATCATGAAATTTTGAACTTTCTAACAAGCGTCAAATGAATTAATTCAGTAATGCTCTGGCTGATCCACCTCCGGGAAAATAATAATAATAATAATAATAATAATAATAATAATAATAATAATAATAATAATAATAATAATAATAATAAGAAGAAGAAGAAGAAGAAGAAGAAGAAGAAGAAGACGATGAAGAAGAAGAAGAAGAAGAAGAAGAAGAAGAAGAAGAAGAAGATGAAGAAGAAGAAGAAGAAGAAGAAGAAGAAGAAGAAGAAGAAGAAGAAGATGAAGAAGAAGAAGAAGAAGAAGAAGATGAAGAAGAAGAAAAAAAAGAAAAACGAAGAAGAAGAAGAAGAAGAAGAAGAAGAAGAAGAAGAAGAAGAAGAAGAAGAAGAAGAAGAAGAAGAAGAAGAAGAAGAAGAAGAAGAAGAAGAAGAAAAAGAACAACAACAACAACAACAACAACAACAACAAAGAAGAAGAAGAAAGTATGCAAATGTGGAGAATATTCTTACCAGACTTCTCTCAAGATGTGAATATTCTGGGTCACTTTCACAATGGTCATATTCAGAGCTGTGTTTGACTTTCAGACGGCCGAGAGACAGCGGTGTCAAACACAGCCCGATAGATGGCAATAGACAGCTCGCGAAACAGCGGCCAAACCAACTGACTGTAATTTCGGAAAATATTAAAGTGTCCGGCAGAGTTACAGAAAGATACAGAAGACTGCTGTATCCTATTGATTAAATTTGCTTATGAATTATCTTACTAAATCTTGAAAGTGAGGGCCTAGGAGCAAGTTTTTCATGATACTCTTTAAGAAACATTGTAGCCCACACTGTAGCGATCATCATACATTGTAGCCCACACTGTAGCGATCATCATACATTGTAGCCCACACTGTAGCGATCATCATACATTGTAAGCTCCAGTACATTGTAGCCTCCAGTACACATTATATCGTCCAATACACATTGTAGTCTCCACTGCACACTGAAGCCATCACTACGCACCGTAGCCTCCACTGCTCATTGTAGCCTCTAGTACACCACCTCCACCAACCCCCACCCACTTCCATCAACCAACCCAACCACCAACCACCACCACCTCCACCAACCCCACCCCCCCACCTCCACCTGTTGAAGCAGCACCTCTCCGTCCATCACTGTGGTCAGCCCCCACCTCTGACTGGCAGGTCCTCTTTCCCACGGAGGGATGTACCTCCAATGTTTGTTTGACATCTCGTGTACCATTGCGGTGGTGTTACGCCAGTAACTTACACCATACTACTTGATATTGCTGCTCTCCCCCTTCCTCTCTCTCTCTCTCTCTCTCTCTCTCTCTCTCTCTCTCTCTCTCTCTCTCTCTCTCTCTCTCTCTAACACACACACTCCACTCCTTGTTCCACTGATTATTTACCTACGCACCGACCCTAGGAGTGATTTCCACATTTTATTGCTTATGTGCTTGTGTATCTGAGGGGTGTTGAACACGCAATCAAAAGCTTGAGTCTGACGCTTTGATAGAGGAAGGCTTAAGTCGGTTATATATATATATATATATATATATATATATATATATATATATATATATATATATATATATATATATATATATATATATATATATATATATATATATATATATATATATATATATATATATAAATAAATGGTATAAAATACCGACACAATGGAAATATTTCCAACACTGCGCTAGCCAAGGATTTGAACCCATGTTGTACTGGCCTACCTCATGGTAAGCGAGTACTACATGACGCGTTACACCACAGGACCACCCAACCCTACAAGAATGGCGCAGCCAGCACACAGCTAGCTGTTGGGCCGCTATCCGAGGGCATACGAAGGTATGGGAGCTTCTAAGCTAATTTCATTCTCATCCCTGTTTGGTGTACTAGTCTCACGAGCAGTATTTATATATTATTGTAACCACGAACGAGTGGTATTGATCAATAACAACACTGCGCTAGCCAAAGATTTGAACCCATGTTGTACTGGCCTGCCTCATGGTAAGCGAGAACTACATGACGCTTTAAACCACAGGACCACCCAACCCTACAAGATTCCAATGCCTATTTATTCATGTGAGAGATTTTTAACCATCCAATTGATTTTCAAAAAGTTGAGAAAGTTGTATCAAGCAAGTCCATGGTCGACAGGAATATTGAATCTTGTTTCATAAAAAGCAGTTTTGACAATACGAATATTTCCTTTGGTTTATATAAATTAGATCCATTTATAATTAATAGAATTTGGGAAGAATTTAATAATACATTGGACAAATAATAAATTTTAAAATTCTTAATTCTTGGGTAGAATAGTTTGTTCGTGGGTTGTGTGAAGGACCTGTCTAGTTGGGCCAGCGGGCCTGCTGCAGTGTTCCCTTTCTTATGAGTCGCTCGTCAGATGTTGCTTTGTTGTGGGATGTGATAGTGAGGTGTGGTCTAGAACCTTTATATGCCTTCCTTTGATGCATTACTTTTATTGTTCCTTGATAATGTGAGTAGTCACGAAAGCACTTGGAATTTCTCTATTCTTCCATATAGTCGCAATGTTGTTATTGATCAATACCACTTGTTCGTGGGCACAATAATGTATATATATATATATATATATATATATATATATATATATATATATATATATATATATATATATATATATATATATATATATGTCGTGCCGAATAGGCAGAACTTGCGATCTTGGCTTAAATAGTAACGTTCATCTTGCCATATAAGACAAGCGAAAATTTGTGTATGCAATAATTTCGCCAAAATCATTCTGAACCTAACGAAAAAAAATATATTTCACTGTGTTTGTTTAGTATTAAATTATTGTAAACAAATCTAAAATATATTTAGTTGGGTTAGGCTAAAATAAATTGTTCTTGTTATAATAAGGTTAGGTAAGTTTTCTAAGATTCTTTTGGTGCAAAATTATAAATTTTTACATTAACATTAATGAAAAAAATATATCTTTAAACGTATAAGAGAAAATTTTAGAAATGACTTAATTTTAAATGAGTTCTTGCTAATTGACCAGTTTTACATATTCGGCACGACATATATATATATATATATATATATATATATATATATATATATATATATATATATATATATATATATATATATATATATATATGTATACAATAAGATCACAGTAAACAGGTGATATCAGAATATGCAAAACAACCACTGTGAAAGAAAAGTGAAATTCCAAGCGAAAATTCCACGAAAGCGCTTGGAATTTCACTATTCTTTCACAGTGGTTCTTTTGCATATATATATATATATATATATATATATATATATATATATATATATATATATATATATATATATATATATATATATATATATATATATATATATATATATATATATATATATAGTTGTATATGGAATGGCTTTATACGTGCACACAATGGGTGTGCTGGATTCAAATATGGTCCCTGCAGAGAGCAGCCCACAGTCTCCACAGGCAAGTTCCAATGGTAACCTCCTCTGTTGCGAAGATCTTCTGCTGGCACTCAAATCCATTGCTAGCATTGCCCTATATCGCATTCCTAAAGCGCCTTGTCCATATGCGGAAGGAAAATTCACAGACCTTAAGCAGGTGAATGGAGGTTCCAACAATTTAGAAGCCCGAGGCACCATTAAGGCATGGAACAACGTACTCCTGTTTGGCAATGTCTGTCTTGCAGTTCTTGAAAGACGTGGTAAGCTACTAACCACATCAGTCATCAAGGCAGTGCGCAACTCCCCAAGAACAGATAATTGTGTCCTTCTTCACCATCATCGCAGGAATCCAGAGGTAGACCCAAGAAAAATTCCATTGAAAACGAGAAAATCTGCGCACAGGTTAGCAAAAAAATCGAAGGCAACACAGTGGGAGCAATCAGAATAATTACAAGTGACGACACTGTTGCTCCCAAAGATGAGGCCACAGCCCAAGCACCAAGAGACAAGCATCCAACAAGGGACACCAGAGTCGTTAACAACAACCCTGAAGATCTCATCACTGGACAATTAATTTTGCCAGAATCAGAAGTCCATAAAGTGATGGTGTCATTTCCAAAAGGATCTGCAGGAGGTTACACTGGAATTCGACCACAGCACCTCAAAGAGATGGCAAATCCAGTTTTTGGCACAGCTGCATCAGTTCTTCTCTCCGGATTAACAACCTTCGTCAACAACTGTCTGGCTGGGCGGATTCCAGAAAAAATTAAACCTTTCTTTTTTGGAGGCTCATTGTGTGCTTTGAAGAAGAAGGATGGGTGAGTCAGACCCATTGCTGTCAGTAACACTCTTTCGCCGTCTCGTTGCCAAAGTAGCAGTAAGAAACATTCGCCTAGAAGCTGCCAGTTTACTCCAGCCACACCAACTGGGCTTTGGGGTCTCTCAAGGCAGTGAAGGGGAGCTCATGCAGCAAGGGCCTACATCAGGGACTTACCAGAAGACAAGGCCGTAGTCAAACATGACTTTAGAAATGCTTTTAATATGGTGAATTATTATAATAAAAAAAGAAGCGCTAAACCACAAGGATGAAAAGAGATGTGGTCTGCCAGCCATTCGGGATCAGTTCCCCAGTCTTTTTCCCTTCATTTCAGCTGGCTACAGCAAACCCTCAACTCTTTTGTATGGCAAACATACAATTCCCTCATCAGAGGGTGTTCAGCAGGGTAACCCAATCACTCCGCTTCTGCTTGGCGGTAAGAGAAGTAACTTCCAGTCTGTGCAGCAAGCTCAACATCTGGTACCTGGATGATGGCACTCTGGCAGGTACTGAAGAGTCCCTGCTAGAGGACCCACAACTGGTGAAGACACAGGGAGAAGCCTTGGGACTCATCCTCAATTCCTCCAAGTATGAAATCATCATAACAACGAACCAGGAAACAATTCTTCCTGAGGTCTCCACTACCACTCCATCCAAGAGCACCTTCTTGGGAGCACCGCTGGGTCATTAGGCCATCGACACAGTCCTCAAAGACAAACTGAATGGCCTGAAGAGAATGGAGGAGAGAATAAGGGATCTTGATGCCCATGATGCCCTGTATCTCCTCACAAGGTGTCTTACTCTGCCAAGATTCACTTACTTCATGAGATGCGCACCCAATTTTGACAACCCAACATTCAGTTAATATGACTCACTCCTGAGGATCACTCTTTAAGAAGGTACTGAATCTATCACTGGAAGATCAGCAATGGAAACAGGCAACTCTCCCAGTGCGACTGGGAGGTATAGGAGTGCGCAGGCAACACAGGTAGCTATTCCTGCATTTTTGTCCTCGTGTTTGGCTTCCAGTGGACTAGTCAAGGAGGTTGTTCCCGTATGCTTGAGAGGTGCGGTAGGAGCTAAAGACTGCAGGTTCATTGGAGCAGCAATGCAGTGGGACACCCTTCCAGACTCCTCCAATAGAGCAGCTCCTCCCGAAGAGGACAAACAGTCCCACTGGGACAAACCGATCATGGAAAAAATCGCCAACACAGTGCTCACCAATGCTCCAGGAATGGACAAAGCTAGTCTCCTAGCAGTGAAGGCACCACATTCAGGAGATTTCCTTTCAGCTGTTCCCAATTCCTTCTTGGGCACTCGACTCGACGCACTGACCGTTTGGATTGGTGTTGCTCTTCGCCTAGCCGCCCCCATTCTCACCGGGGGCAGGGCGACGGCTGATCAATTCGGACTTCATGGTCTTGTGTGTCACACATCAGAAGGGAAGTATGCTAGACATGAGGAGGTCAATGGCATCATAAAGAAAAACCTCGCCATAGCCCGTTGGCCAGGTCAATGGGAACCCCAAGTACAGAGGTCTGACGGAGGTCAAAAGTGTCCTGATGGAGCCACTATGCTACCCCGGAAGGATGGTAAGCAAATTGCCTGGGACTACACCTGTGCCATCACGTTGGCGGACACCTACTTGCCATACTCTGAAGCTGAAGTGGGTGGAGCTGCCAGCTACAGGGAGACCCAGAAAACCCACAAATATGAAGGCCTATCCCTTTGCTATAACTTCATCCCAGTAGGATTGGAGACCCTTGGAGTAAGTCAGATGTTAAAACCTGGTACTGATAATGACAGAAGATCTCACGTTCATGGAGTATAACCATATTTTTATTACAACTGAAAAAAATGATAGGCTGGATAACTATAATTTTCAAAACAAGATATGCCAACCTATTAATAATATTCTTCACATCACTCATTCTCACTGGGTTTAAATATTGTAGTGTTCCAATAGCCTCCTTCAAAGCAGGCGAAATTGCTGAACTGGAAAATGTACAGAGAACATAAACAACTAGAATAAATTCAGTCAAGCACCTAAACTAATGGGAGCACTTGAAATCCCTAGAACTGTATCCCTTTGAATGTGGGTGAGAAATATATATCATAATCTACACCTGGGAGATATTTTATGGAACGATCCCAATTCTGCACATCAAAAATGCTACTAAAAGTCTTGGGAGATGGTACAGGGAAGCAATGAATAGTACACCATGAGAAATCTCAATAAGTGTGAAAGGACCACGACTCTTCAGGGTGATTTTTTTTAACGAATCCCTAGCTGTCTTCAACAGGGAATTCGACTTCAGGCGGCGGACATCAACAGCTTGATCGATCAGGCCAGTAATTAGGTCTGTGACCAGGCTGTGGGGTCGATGACCTCCAGAGGCGACTCCAGGTAAACTCCAGGTAACCACCGATGTCTCTACTATCACTGTCACAACCACATCAACTACACAGCACTGAAACCAAGACTTACAATCAGCACGACCAATACCACCACAACCACCACCCTCACTACCAATACCACCATCACCACCACTACCACAACTACCACCCCTCAGTACGGCTACCACCATGAACACTACTACCACCACTACCACCCTCACTATCACCACCACCATCATCACCACCACCACACCCACAACTACCACCCCTCAGTACGACTACCACCATGAACACCACTGCCACCACCACCCCCACCACTACCACCACCACTTCTACCTCCACCTTTACCACCATCCCCGCTACCACTACCGCTGTTTATTTTCACAGCTGATTCCTGCAGTAAATATGTAAATGTCTGCACCAGTGAAGCACGTAAATGTTTTCTCAGTGCTTGACGTGATCTCCCGTGGGTATCCGTGATGTGTTGTTGTTGTGTGGTGGAGGTGGTGTGGTTGTTGTGTGGTGTGGTTGTTGTCGTGTTGTTGTGTGGTGGTGTGGTTGTTGCTGTGGTTGTTGTATGGTGATTGTTGTGCGGCTGTTGTGTTGTGTGGTGTGGTGATTGTGTGGTGATTGTTATTGTGTTGTAGTTATGTGGTTGTTGTTATTGTGTTGTTGTGTGGAATAAGTGTGGTTGTTGTGTGTTGATTGATGTGTGCTTGTTGTGTTGTTTTAGTGCGATTGTTGAGTGGTTGTATGGTTGTGCTTTGATAAGGTTGAGACACTACCACTCGGCGAAGTCCACTGACAGATAAATGTGTATAATAATAATAATAATAATAATAATAATAATAATAATAATAATAATAATAATTATTATTATTATTATTATTATTATTATTATTATTATTCAAAACATGCACTCAGTAAGGCAGCTAGTCAGCCATCCATGCCATCAACCAAAAATCTAGTCAGCCAGTCAAACAGCCACTCATTTGGCCACCAAGACACTCAGCCAGTCAGTCAGCCAGGGAGCCACACAGTTAGAAGTCAAGCAGGGGAGCCGTCAGCTTCTGTCGACACACATATCCTTACGTACATACTCATCAAACATAAACAAGCTGCCGTGCTTGTTATTCCTTGTTGTTGTTTATAAGATCTGATTGGTGGTTCTCACGGCCCTACGCCATCCCAACCACAATCTGCCAACCCACAATAACACAACAGTAAAAAAAAATATGTAAACCTCACTGGTATACATACATACATATATATATATATATATATATATATATATATATATATATATATATATATATATATATATATATATATATTGCTCTGGGTCACTTCATAGTGGAAAATATTGATGTGTAGAATAAATAAGAAACTTATTTTTTATGTAAAAATTCAGTTAATGGGTAGAAAAAATAAGAAAGAGAAGGCCTTATTCAGATTATAAATCCTGAGGGTTAGTAAGCCAGGATAATTCTAGAAGTGAAATCATGGTGGGTTTGTTTCTACTAGGGGAGGGTCCTCTGGTTCTCTTCCCCAGGATGCGACTGCGGACACCTGGCTAACATCCAGGTGCCTACTTACTGCTAGGTAAACAGGGGTAACAGGCGTAAATAAGCAGGCCTAATGTCTCCAGCAGCTCAGAGATCGAACCCGTGTCCCACAGTTGTGAGTCGAGGACGCTACCACTGTGTTGTGAGGGTTCTATAGGGAAGAGAGAGGTAGCAATAACACCAGTGGTTGAGACTTATATTCGTACTGGAGAACAAACACGAAGCCCAGCCTTTATCACACGTCTGCCTCTGGCCTTGGTCGGAATCTGAGCTGGCCTACGGCCTAGCCGTAGGCCATACCGTGATGTACAAAGGGACAGTGCATAAAATGCACTCTCACATAATACCACACAAGCATTTCTTAACTGTCAACTGAACGTCACTCAGTTCGATGCACTCTCTAATGGTAACTGAGAAAAAAATCTAAACAAGGTACACAGGTGGTAACCTTCACTCAGAATCACTGATTATTAAATAATGTCAATTTAGAGCAGATGTCCAGGTATCTAAATTCCCTCATAACAACATTAGCTATGACTTTAAAGCCCCTTATTGCCTCAGACAAGTTCATAAGTGAGGCCCTTTGTAGATATAATATGGCTTCAATGCTTTCCAGAATATTTTAGAGAAATATCTTTACCTAATAGTTTAGTTTTAAATCAGAATACTTTGAGTTTTGTGTAAAAAATATCAATAAATTTCACGTATCTTACACGCCAATATCTTTGTACCATCAGTGTGCCCTTTAAAATGTTTGTACCATATTGCGTAATAAAATGTATCTATTTGTTCATTTATGAAAGTTAGGATGGTGGGAGAAGTGGAATATTCAAACTTTCTCAAGGCAAAAAATCCAAATATTTCTCGTCGAAGACATTTTATCTACCTCTCAGTGCTACCTGGAGGTTACCTGGAGGTTATTCCGGGGATCAACGCCCCCGCGGCCCGGTCCACGACCAGGCCTCCCGATGGATCAGGGCCTGATCAACTAGGCTGTTACTGCTGGCCGCACGCAGTCCGACGTACGAGCCACAGCCCGGCTGATCCGGCATTGACTTTAGGTATCTGTCCGGCTCTCTCTTGAAGGCAGCCAGGGGTTTATTGGCAATTCCCCTAATGCTTGATGGGAGGCTGTTGAACAGTTTTGGGCCCCGGACACTTATGGTGTTTTCTCTTAGTGTACCAATGGCGCCCCTACTTTTTATTGGCGGCATTTTGCATCGCCTGCCCAGTCTTTTACTTTCGTAGGGAGTGATTTCTGTGTGCAGATTTGGGACCATTCCTTCCAAGATTTTCCAAGTGTAGATTATGATATATCTCTCCCTCCTGCGTTCCAACGAGTACAAGTCAAGTGCTTTCAAGCGTTCCCAGTAGTTAAGGTGCTTGACAGAACTTATACGTGCGGTAAAGGATCTCTGTACACTCTCTAGATCTGCGATTTCACCTGCTTTGTATGGAGATGTTAATGTACAGCAGTATTCCAGCCTAGAGAGAACAAGTGATTTGAAAAGGATCATCATGGGCTTGGCATCTCTCGTTTTGAAAGTTCTCATTATCCATCCTATCATTTTCTTTGCACGTGCGATCGTGGCACTGTTGTGATCCTTGAAAGTGAGATCCTCAGACATTACTACTCCCAGGTCCCTTACATTATTTTTCCGCTCTATTGTATGGCCGGAGTCAGTAGTATACTCTGTTCTAGTTATTATCTCCTCCAGTTTTCCATAACGGAGTAGTTGGAATTTGTCCTCATTGAACATCATATTGTTTACCGTGGCCCACTGGAAAACTTTGTTTATATCTTCTTGGAGGTTAACCGCGTCCTCAGCAGATGACAGCCTCATGCAGATCCTAGTATCATCCGCAAAGGATGATACGGTGCTGTGGTATAAAAGTTAAACTGTATTCACCACTGAAGCTTACTGCTTTCTTAAGCGTTTTTAAGTGTTTTTTTTTTAGCGTTTCTAAGCGGTTTTTAAGCGTTTCTTCCTTATAAGTTTTTCCCTATAAGTGCAAATATTCGTTGCCATAATGCCGTCAATGGCATTATGGCAACGAATATCTGCACTTCAGAGAGAAAAATCTAAGACGATGTTTCGGTCCATCCAGGACCTTCGTCAGTGGCTCAGAACGACCCGAAATGTCGTCATGACTTTCCTCTTTTATGAAAGGCTGTATTGACGGTTCTGTAACGTTTATTATTTTCGGTAACACTTGTTTTAGTAAGAACCTGCCTACATCGGCCCTGGTGTACAATAAACTACATCTGTTGATCTTGATATACAATAGATCGCCTCTGCTGGCCTTGACATGCAATAGACTGCCAAAGGTGTATCTGCGGGAGTACATCGGCAGACTGATTTGGATATTATGGTCTTGTTTGCTGTAGATCTGTGGGAAAGATTGTAAGTCATAATGTAGAGGTTAAAACCGTCAAGAAAAGCCTTGCAACAGCTAGAGGCCCAGCAATAAGGAGGGCACCCTAACTATGCAGATCCAATGGCAGGCAAAAGCATCTAGATGTAATTATTTAGTAATGGCAAGCAGGTGGTGTGGGTCTACACATGCAGATCCACACTGCAATACAGCAAGAATGAAGAAGGTACAACTGCCACCATCAAAACACTCCAGAAGTCTAGAAAATAAATCGTATTTGCCCAGAAGTTACCTGTGACCTGTTTCGAGTATTCTCCTACCCTCTCTACTCAGACTGGGGCTAAACCTCCTTTTCTGAATGCCTGCTCAAACAGGCTCTTGTTCCCATAACTTCAGAGACCCTTTTCTCATGGCGAAGAAGCGCATTGAAGTTACTGAAAGACTTAGGCAAAAGACTGATTAGGGAAACTAAGGGTGAAAGAGCAGCTAATTTTCAGTTCCAGCGAGTCAGTTTCACAGCTCCGAAGGTAATGACAGTTGTATCTTGGTATGCGCCTCAGCTCTTAGAAGCACCATGAAGTACTTGAAGTGTGTTGACAACCACTTCTGTGTACTTTGAGTACATGCTTTACACATTTTGTATCGTATTGCCTGATAAAATATACTTGAACAACTGAATATAAAAAAACATCGGATGCTAGAAGAAAAATATTCCTACGGCTTTAAGGTAAATGTTAAGAATTTTTTTCTTGTAAAGTAAAAGGACACAAGTGCAACTAATGTGACATTTATTGTGGCAACGTTTCGCTCTCCAGGAGCTTTATCAAGCCATTATCAAGCCATTATCAAGCGAAACGTTGCCACAATAAATGTCACATTAGTTGCACTTGTGTCCTTTTACTTTACATATTGTCGGTAATTCTACCAACTTTATTACAATTTTTTTCTTAAAGAACTTATATTTAATTCTCCGAGGCTGTGGGTCCTCGCTGACTACACTTGAGATGTGTAGTCATGGGGGATTAATTTCATGAAATTATTCTCACTTAACCTTACAACAAGAGTGTTCCCGTGTGTGTACTCACCTAGTTGTGGTTGCAAGGGTCGAGACTCAGCTCCTGGTCCCGCCTCTTCACTGAACGCTACTAGGTCCTCTCTCTCCCTGCTCCATGAGCTTTGTTATACCTCGTTCTGTATACGTGTATGTGTGTGTGTACTCACCTAGTTGTACTCACCTAGTTGAGGTTGCGGGGGTCGAGTCCGAGCTCCTGGCCCCGCCTCTTCACTGATCGCTACTAGGTCACTCTCCCTGAGCCGTGAGCTTTATCATACCTCTGCTTAAAGCTATGTATGGATCCTGCCTCCACTACATCACTTCCCAAACTATTCCACTTACTGACTACTCTGTGGCTGAAGAAATACTTCCTAACATCCCTGTGATTCATCTGTGTCTTCAGCTTCCAACTGTGTCCCCTTGTTACTGTGTCCAATCTCTGGAACATCCTGTCTTTGTCCACCTTGTCAATTCCTCTCAGTATTTTGTATGTCGTTATCATGTCCCCCCTATCTCTCCTGTCCTCCAGTGTCGTCAGGTTGATTTCCCTTAACCTCTCCTCGTAGGACATACCTCTTAGCTCTGGGACTAGTCTTGTTGCAAACCTTTGCACTTTCTCTAGTTTCTTTACGTGCTTGGCTAGGTGTGGGTTCCAAACTGGTGCCGCATACTCCAATATGGGCCTAACGTACACGGTGTACAGGGTCCTGAATGATTCCTTATTAAGATGTCGGAATGCTGTTCTGAGGTTTGCTAGGCGCCCATATGCTGCAGCAGTTATTTGGTTGATGTGCGCTTCAGGAGATGTGCCTGGTGTTATACTCACCCCAAGATCTTTTTCCTTGAGTGAGGTTTGTAGTCTCTGGCCACCTAGACTGTACTCCGTCTGCGGTCTTCTTTGCCCTTCCCCAATCTTCATGACTTTGCACTTGGTGGGATTGAACTCCAGGAGCCAATTGCTGGACCAGGTCTGCAGCCTGTCCAGATCCCTTTGTAGTTCTGCCTGGTCTTCGATCGAGTGAATTCTTCTCATCAACTTCACGTCATCTGCAAACAGGGACACCTCAGAGTCTATTCCTTCCGTCATGTCGTTCACAAATACCAGAAACAGCACTGGTCCTAGGACTGACCCCTGTGGGACCCCGCTGGTCACATGTGCCCACTCTGACACCTCGCCACGTACCATGACTCGCTGCTGTCTTCCTGTCAAGTATTTCCTGATCCATTGTAGTGCCTTCCCTGTTATCCCTGCTGTGTGTGTGTGTGTGTGTACTCACCTAATTGTACTCACCTAATTGTGGTTGCAGGGGTCGAGACTCAGCTCCTGGCCCCGCCTCTTCACTGATCGCTACTAGGTCCTCTCCCTCTCTGCTTCCTGAGCTTTGTCATACCTCTTCTTAAAACTATGTATGGTTCCTGCCTCCACTACTTCACTAGCTAGGCTATTCCACTTCCTGACGACTCTATGACTGCAGAAATACTTCCTAACGTCCCTGTGACTCGTCTGAGTCTTCAGCTTCCAGTTGTGACCCCTTGTTTCTGTGTCCCCTCTCTGGAACATCCTATCTCTGTCCACCTTGTCTATTCCCCGCAGTATCTTGTATGTCGTTATCATGTCTCCCCTGACCCTTTTGTCCTCCAGTGTCGTCAGTCCAGTTTCCCTCAACCTGTCTGTGTGTGTGTGTGTGTGTGTGTGTGTGTGTGTGTGCGCGCGCGCCTACCTCTGACTGGATTCGGACCTGTATTATACATGACTGGCCTGTACCAAGCACCTAAAGATTTGATCACTGACAATGGCGTGGGTTCGGTCCCCAGCCACAACGGAGTTGATTGTAATTTGAACTCGCTGTAATTCGAGTCTCTGAACATTCCGCTGATGGTGTTCATGTACAGAGATAATGAAACAATCCCATAAGTCTTCCAGTCATCCTGGCTCCAGGGATGGAGTAGCAAGGGATGGATTGAAACACCTTAAATATATTATCCCCCCCATCCTTCCCTTTCCTCTCTCTCCCCCCTATCTTCCCTCACTTTCATTCCCCCCTCCCTTCATCCTCTCTCCATCCTCCATCTCTTCTTCCGTCCTTCCTTCTTCCCGAGAGGAGCTGAGAGAAGATCTAAGAGCAGCTTCACCTGCGTCACCTAAATTGTTTACGTCATCTCATGCCTGGGCTTCAGTGCCAGAGATGTCGGCACCTTTGTCACGGTCAACACAAACAATTATTGACACTTTTCGGGGCTTTCCGGAGCACCCACATTTTTCCTCTCTTAAGAAGAGTTCCTTGAAGGGGCGAGGGAGGAGCAATGACGGCTGGCAGAGAGGTGCGAGAGGGCGGAGGAGGAGGAGGAGGAGGAGGAGGAGGGAGAGGGTTTGACAAGGTGTGAGAGGGAATGAAAGGAGGGAGAGGGACTGATAGAGGAAGGTGAAAGGGCAGGGAAGGAGGGTAGGAGTGGCTGATAGAGGAAGGTGAGAGGGCAGGGGAGGAGGGTAGAGGTGGCTGACAGAGGGGTGCGAGAGGGCAAGAAACGAGGGATGTTGGGGCGGCTGAGGGCAGGGAAAGAACGTCGTTTTTAGAGCAAGGAAACATCAATGGTATCATGTTTAAAGTAGTTTTAATGGATGGGATATTAGTCTGTGTTAGTTTTCCACAGTATTATCGTCATGTCTCACTGTCAGAACAAGGAAGGGGGGCACGAGAAGGGATGGCCAGGGGTGAAGGAAAAAGGAAAGGGGTGAAGGAAGTGGAGGGGTAAATGGGAAAATAACGTGGAACCAGAGAGTGGAAAGGAAATGGGCAAATATATTTAGATAATGCGCTAATGGGTAAGGATAATAATTTATCTATAAAAGGCTATCCTAGGTTAAATCTTTATCGCATATCACTAAAATATATCTGTAATAATCATGTATCCCCACTGTATAATATACATAATAATGTATCACCAGTGTATAATATACATAATAATGTATCACCAGTGTATAATATACATAATAATAATGTATCACCTACCTGCGTGGAGTCTACCTGGAGGGTATTCCGGGGGTCAACGCCCCCGCGGCCCGGTCCATGACCAGGCATCCCGGTGAATCAGAGCCTGATCAACGAGACTGATACTGCTGGCCGCACGCAATCCAACGTACGAACCACAGTCCGACTGATCCGGCACCGTCTTTAGGTATCTGTCCAGTTCCCTCTTGAAGACAACCAGGGGTCTTCCCGTAATGCCCCTTATTGCTGGTGGGAGGCTGCTGAACAGTCTTGGGCCCCGGACACTTATTGTGTTTTCTCTTAGTGTACCAGTGACGCCCCTACTTTTCACTGGGGGTATGTTGCATCGCCTGCCAAGTCTTTTGTTCTCGTATGGAGTGATTGCTGTGTGCATATTAGGGACCAGTCCCTCCAGAATCTTCCAGGTGTAGATTATGATATATCTCTCTCGCCTGCGCTCCAGCGAGTACAAGTCAAGTGCTTCCAGGCGTTCCCAGTAGTTAATAAGGTGTTTGCTGGAACTTATACGTGTAGTAAAGGTTCTCTGTACATTCTCTAGTTCTGCAATTTCGCATGCCTTGAATGGGGATGTTAATGCACAGCAGTATTCCAGCCTAGAGAGAATAAGTGATTTAAAAAGAATCATCATCGGCTTAGCATCTCTTGTCTTGAATGTTCTCTTTATCTATCCTATCAGTTTCCTCGCAGATGTGATAGTGGCATTGTTGTGATCCTTGAAGGTGAGGTCTTCGGATATTACCACTCCCAGGTCCCTCACATTACTTTTCAACTCTATTGTGTTATTAGAGTTTGTAGTATATTCAGCCCTAGTTATTATTTCCTCCAGTTTTCCATAACGGAGTAGTTGGAATTTGTCTTCATTGAACATCATGTTGTTCTCTGTTGCCCATTGAAAAACTTGGTTTATATCTTCTTGGAGCTTTGCCGTGTCCTCAATGGATGACACTTTCATGCAGATCCTAGTATCGTCTGCAAAGGATGATACAGTGCTATGGTTTACATCTCTGTCTATGTCTGAGATGATAATAAGGAACAAGATAGGTGCGAGTACTGTGCCTTGTGGGACAGCCCTTCACTATAGCAACATCTGATTCAACTCTGTTTACCACTACTCTTTGTGTGTGACTGATTAGAAAGTTGAAGATCCATCTGCCTACTTTGCCAGTTATCCCTTTAGCACGCACTTTGTGTGCTATTACACCATGGTCGCACTTATCAAAGGTTTTTGCAAAATCTGTGTATACTACATCTGCATTCTGTTTGTTTTCCAGTGCATCTAGGACCATATCATAGTGGTCAAGCAGTTGTGAAAGGCAGGGGCGACCTGCTCTGAAACCATGTTGTCCTGGGTTGTGCAATTTTTGGGAGTCCAGGTGGTTTGCTATCCTGCTTCTTAGAACTCTTTCAAAGATTTTTATGATGTGGGACGTTAAAGGAATTGGTCTATAGTTCTTAGCTACTGCTTTACTCCCCCCTTTGTATAATATACTTAATAATCATGTATCACCTCTGTATAATATACATAATTATCATGGGCTTAATACCAACACCGTGAAGAATGTCTTAACATTAACCTGAACTCATTTTAATTTACCGACAAACATTAAAATATTTGTTTTGAAGATGTAATATATTACTATTATTATTACATTCAGGGGGGAGAGCGCTAAAGACGTAGGCGTTGTAGAACTCCTGGGTAACTGAAAGTAATGTAAGAGGCTCGAGTCAGGGAATTAGAGCACAGGTCCAGTTCCTTAAAACAAGATCCCTTCGCCAGCATCAGGGAATCTGTCTTGAGGGGATGAGTAAGACAAGTGTGCAGCAGTTGGGTATCTTTATTCTTGAAACGTTTCGCCTGTGCTGAAGACTTCTTCAGACAAATACAGAGGAGAACGTAGCAGTAGTGGCGGGGTTAAGACGAAGTAATCAGTACGTCATCCCAACCCAACTGTTGCACATATGTCTTAATCATCAAGTTGTCGGTATTTTATGCCAATGAATGATCAAAATCTGTGTTTCCTGCCTTGAGAGCAATGAATGATCAAAATCTGTATTTCCTGCCGTGAGGGTAATGAATAATCAAAATCTGTATTTCTTGCCTTAATAGTAATGAATACTCAAAATCTGTATTTCCTGCCTTGAGGGTAATGAATAATTAAAACCTGCATTTCCTGCCTTGAGGGTAATTAATAATCAAAATCTGTATTTCCTGCCTTGAGGGTAATTAATAATCAAAATCTGTATTTCCTGCCTTGAGGGTAATTAATAATCAAAATCTGTATTTCCTGCCTTGAGGGTAATGAATGATCAAAATCTGTATTTCCTGCCTTGAGGGTAATTAATAATCAAAATCTGTATTTCCTGCCTTGAGGGTAATTAATAATCAAAATCTGTATTTCCTGCCTTGAGGGTAATGAATGATCAAAATCTGTATTTCCTGCCTTGAGGGTAATTAATAATCAAAATTTGTATTTCCTGCCTTGAGGGCAATGAATGATCAAAATCTGTATTTCCTGCCTTGAGGGTAATTAATAATCAAAATCTGTATTTCCTGCCTTGAGGGTAATTAATAATAAAAATCTGTATTTCCTGCCTTGAGGGTAATTAATAATCAAAATCTGTATTTCCTGCCTTGAGGGTAATTAATAATCAAAATCTGTATTTCCTGCCTTGAGGGTAATTAATAATCAAACTCTGTATTTCCTGCCTTGAGGGTAATTAATAATCAAAATCTGTATTTCCTGCCTTGAGGGTAATTAATAATCAAAATCTGTATTTCCTGCCTTGAGGGTAATTAATAATCAAAATCTGTATTTCCTGCCTTGAGGGTAATTAATAATCAAAATCTGTATTTCCTGCCTTGAGGGTAATTAATAATCAAAATCTGTATTTCCTGCCTTGAGGGTAATGAATGATCAAAATCTGTATTTCCTGCCTTGAGGGTAATTAATAATCAAAATTTGTATTTCCTGCCTTGAGGGCAATGAATGATCAAAATCTGTATTTCCTGCCTTGAGGGTAATGAATGATCAAAATCTGTATTTCCTGCCTTGAGGGTAATTAATAATCAAAATCTGTATTTCCTGCCTTGAGGGTAACGAATGATCAAAATCTCTATATATCCTGCCTTGAGGGTAATGAATGATCAAAATATCTATATATCCTGCCTTGAGGACAATGATCAAAATGTGCATTTACTGCTCTGAGGACAATGATCAACATCTGTATTGCCTGCCTTGACGGGAATGAATGATCAGAATCTATATTTCTCACAATGATTCACTTAAAGCGACGTCTAGTTTTCACGTCAGCACGAAAACAACATTTCCCACCAAGGAAGACGATAACTTACGTCACTGTGAACAGTGAAGTGCACACACACACGGTATCTTGCATCATAATGTAAATAATGAGCTGAGTTCCTGCAATATTATGTTAATGAGCTTACAAATTACTGGTATCATGATGTGTTTGTAAATTTCTCTCACTGGTGGCCTGGTGGTTAACGCTCTCGCTTCACACGGTGAGGGCCTGGGTTCGATTCCCAGCCAGAGTAGAAACATTGGACGTGTTTCTTTCCACCTGTTCTCAGTAAAATGGGTACCTGGGTGTTAGTCGACTGGTGTGG
>NC_091316.1:6455202-6460202 GCF_038502225.1 Cherax quadricarinatus
TTGTTGGTGAGAGCCGCCCGCAATCCAGTGTATGCATCACAGCCCAGATGAGTTTAGTTTAATATGTTTATTATGCACCCCATACCCATCCTGTGGGCGGTAGTCAAAAGATTACAGAGGTACATAATTGGTCCAGGGACTGGACTCCAAAGTTTTGATAGCTGAACAGGTTACAGAAGTAATGAACTCACAATTTACAAAGGTAATGAACTCCAGGTAGATCTAGTCAAGATCATGACAAGTTACAAAGGTATTTACAGATTACAGAGGTACGTAATGGGTCCAGGGACTGGGCCCCCCAAAGTTTTGAATGCTGAACTAGGTACAAAGGTAATGAACTCACAAGTTACAAAGGTAATGAATCCTGTAATAATGGTTACTTACGTTTATACATGGCTACAGTCATGAACAAATTATAGAGTAATGAGCAATTCACACTTCCACACCCGGCCACAACTGTAATGAGTTATTGGTGCAAATATTGATTGTTGAGTCACACACACACACACACACACTCACACACACACACACACACACACACACACACACACACACACACACACACACACACACACACACACACACACACACACACACACACACACACACACACACACACACACACACACACACACACACACACACACACACACACACACACACACACACACACACACACACACACACACAGGGACTTATTTGGGAAATCTGTCGAATTGTGCTGCCGGAATCATTATCTTTCCAGGGTGGGGGTGTGAGAGAGTGTTGGTGTGAGGGAATGTTGGGGTAAGGGAGTGTTGGAGTGAGTGTTGGGGTGAGGGAATGTTGGGGTAAGGGAGTTTTGGGGTGAGGGAGTGTTGGAGTGAAGAAGTATTGGGGTAGGGGTGCTCTAGCTTGGTAAGACTGGGGTATGTATATCAGTGGTATACAACACCGACAAGATGAGAAATTAGACACCTGTGCAACATTTGGGTATCTTGTAGACGTCTCGCCATCCAGTGGCTGTATCCACACAATACATGGACATAATATGAAGACTGGAGAAATATACAGAGCATACAGTGGAAGCTGAGGTAATCAGTCCCTCAGCCTAGGAACAGGTGATGAATCTTAAAGAATCAGAAGAGCAGTCAATTGCAGTGTTGCAGACGAAGATATTGTCAGTAGTAAGCGGGATTACCCAGTGAAAGTAGGTCATACCCGAGAACTGGACCAGGAGTTAGAATGTAGGTCGTGATAATGTCCTCTGTACCAAGATTCCATGATGTTGCAGAGCCTCATAAAATACAGGAGAGAAGCAATGAGAAGGGAAAACAGAGTGTGAACACTAAGTGTTGTAAAATGTTGTGACTGTGTGTGTGTGTGTGTGTGTGTGTGTGTGTGTGTGTGTGTGTGTGTGTGTGTGTGCGTGTGTAAAGAACACATTAAAACTGTCTTGCTGGAAGTGATGTGTGTCGCTGCTAGAGTGCTTGATGATCCATGACTCTCTTGTTTATTATCCTAACTTGACGATGGCAAGAGTCTGCCATAACAGTTATGAGAAGAGAGAGAGAGGTAAGAGTGAAGAAGAGGAAGAGAAGGAGGAGGAGGAGGAGGAGGAGGAGGAGGAGGAGGGTGTGCTTCTTGACCTTTAAGGGTTTAGCGCTCCCTCTCCTTCACAGACCTGGCACAGCAACACAGAGAGGAAAACAAGACAGAGGGACTGATTACCTCTCCTTCCACTGTCTCCCGCATATAATCTCTCCACTGAACCGCTGAAGCCACTGGCAGGTGAAACGTCTTCATAATAAAGATACCCAGGTGTTGCACACATATTTTATTTATCAACTTGAATAATAACGTAAAGAAACATTTCGTTAAAGAAACGTGCATACAAGAGAACAGAAATAGAAAAACAGCAGAGGTAAACTTACAAGCAAAGAAACAGGTCAAAAAAATAAATAGGTAAGCGGAGAGGCAAACATTAAAGCAAACAACTACAGACAGAAGAGGGAGAAAGCACAAACAAATAAATCGCTAGTCGAAAAAATTATTGCACGAAGATGATTCACTATGAATAATGAAAATAAAGAGGCGGACAAACAGAAAGAAAAGGAAGAGTGGAGAAATGAGCAATACAATTTATATGAAAATAATATACATGATGTATATGATAAATCATAAATGATAACTGTAACATGACATAACGTAAATGATAAACATTATATATATATATATATATATATATATATATATATATATATATATATATATATATATATATATATATATATATATATATATATATATGCGTGTGTGTGTGTGTGTGTGTGTGTTTGTGTGTGTGTGTGTGTGTGTGTGTGTGTGTGTGTGTGTGTGTGTGTGTGTGTGTACTCACCTATTTGTAAACACCTATTTGTGGTTGCAGGGGTCGAGTCATAGCTCCTGGCCCCGCCTCTTCACCGGTTGCTACTGGGCCCTCTCTCTCCCCGCTCCATGAGCTTTATCAAACCTCGTCTTAAAACTGTGTATGGTTCCTGCCTCCACTACGTCATTTTCTAGGCTATTCCACTGCCTTACAACTCTATGACTGAAGAAATACTTCCTAATATCTCTCTGACTCATTTGTGTCTTCAACTTCCAATTGTGGCCTCTTGTTTCTGTGTCCCCTCCCTGGAACATCCTGTCTTTGTCCACCTTGTCTATTCCACGCAGTATTTTATATGTCGTTATCATGTCTCCCCTGACCCTCCTGTCCTCCAGTGTCGTTAGGCCGATTTCCCTTAATCTTTCTTCATAGGACATTCCCCTTAGCTCTGGAACTAACCTTGTCGCAAACCTTTGTACTTTCTCTAGTTTCTTGACGTGCTTTATCAAGTGCGGGTTCCAAACAGGTGCTGCATACTCCAGTATGGGCCTGACATACACGGTGTACAGTGTCTTGAACGATGTGTGTGTGTGTGTGTATGTGTGTGTGTGTGTATGTGTGAGTGTGAGTGCGTGTGTGTGTGTGTGTGTGTGTGTGTGTGTGTGTGTGTGTGTGTGTGTGTGTGTGTGTGTGTGTGTGTGTGTGTGTGTGTGCAATACGATCACAGTAAATAGTTGATATCACAATATGCAAAAACAACCACTGCGAAAAAATAGTGAACTTCCAAGTGTTTTCGTAAATTCTCACATTAACAAGGAAATGTAAAAAGGTTTATAAGACTGAGATATCACCTCACATGTGACCTCACATGTGACCTCACATGTGACCCAGTATGATGCAGGTGGGAGGGATAAAATACCCATCAAGTGAAAATTTTGTGGGTCATGTCACTCATTGTTTAAATTCTTCACAAATTTTATTAATTATAAATGAATGTAATTTATAAAACCCTGAACTAATATTCATATTAAAGTCAATAATATTTTTTTTATGAAACTTGAACAATTTGAACAGGAATTCTCCAAACAAATACTAATGACAGGTCTATAAAATTCCCTGTTAAAAATGATCAATGTGGAAAAGTCTTAAACTAAGATTACAAAAAATAAATATAGCATTAAAACTAGTCAAGATTCTAATGATCTATTTATTCATGTGAGAGATTTTAACATTCCAAATGATTTTCAAAAGGTCGAGAAAGTTGTATGAAGTCCATTGTTAAAATATATTTGAATCAATTTCATAAAAAATAGTATTGATTTTAATATTGATATTAGTTCAGGGTTATATAAATTAAATTCATTTATAATTAATAGAATTTGTGAGGAATTTAAGCCATGAGTGATATGACCTGCATAATTTTCACTTGACATGTATCTTGTCCCTCCCACCTGCATCATACTGGGTCTGGTGTAAGATCATATGTTACTTTGCTTACACTCCAACAGCACGTCAGGTATTAAAAACCATTTGTCTCCATTCGCTCATTCATGATTGCTGAAAGTCAAAGCCCCTCGCACACAAAACCTCCTTTACCCCTCCCTTCAACCTTTCCTAGGTCGATCCCTACCCCGCCTTCGCTCCACTAAAGATTTGTATACTTTCGTTCCAACCTCTTTACATGTCCAAACCATCTCAGTAACCCCTCCTCAGCCCTCTGGATAATAGTTTTGGTAATCCCGCACCTCTTCCTAATCTCCAAACTACTGATCCTCTGCATTATATTCACACCACACATTGCCCTCAGACATTACATCTCCACTGCCTCCAGCCTTCTTCTTTGTGCAACATTCACAACCCATGCCTCACATGCATACAAGAGCATTGTTATAACTATACTCTCATACATTCCCCTTTTTCCTTTCATGGATAAAGTTCTTTGTCTTCACAGACTCCTTAGTGCACCACTCACCTTTTTTCCCTCGTCAATTCTATAATTCACCTTATCTTTCATAGACCCATCTGCTGACACATCCACTTCTAAATATCTGAATACATTCACCTCCTCCATACTCTCTCCCTCAAATCTGATATCCAATCTTACATCACCTAATATTTTTGTTATCCTCATCACCTTACTCTTTTCTATATTCACTTTTAATTTTCTTCTTTTACATACCCTACCAAACTCATCCACCAACTTCTGCAACTTCTCTTCAGAATCTCCCAAAAGCACAGTGTCATCAGCAAAGAGCAACTGTGACAACTCCCACTTTGTGTTAGATTCTTTACCTTTTAACTCCACACCTCTTGCCAACACCCGAGCATTTACTTCTCTTACCACTCCATCTATAAATATATTGAAAGACTGCAGTCAGAAGAATTCGAACCTACGCTAGGAAGGTGGCATAATTACCTCCGCGACACCTTAAACCACTCAGTCACAGATGCCACAAAACGCTAGATAGCCGTGTGACAAAGACAACAACAACAGCAAACCCCCTCTTTATAAATACTGTTTTAAGTATGCAAATGGCCCCCGCTCCCGTCCCCCCACACAAAAAAAAAAAATAAAAAAAAAATCCTTGATATCACATGCACCCATCTAGCACTCAAGGACTCAGTATCGGAAAACAGAAGAAGTACGACACAC
>NC_091316.1:6465202-6492702 GCF_038502225.1 Cherax quadricarinatus
TCTTGTAACTGTTCATCTTTGAGGTAAATTGTTCGTATAAATCAGCGAATAATTCTGGTTGAGTAGTTCAGGTTGAACAG
This sequence comes from Cherax quadricarinatus, assembly GCF_038502225.1. Classification (NCBI taxonomy): domain Eukaryota; kingdom Metazoa; phylum Arthropoda; class Malacostraca; order Decapoda; family Parastacidae; genus Cherax; species Cherax quadricarinatus. The sequence continues at coordinate 6,465,283 of NC_091316.1, forward strand.
TTTAGGGTGAGTAGTTCAGAATGATTAGTTCATGCTGAGAACTTCAGACTGAGTGGTTCAGACTCTGTAATTCTGGCTGAGGACGTAACAGGAGAGAAAGAGAGAGAGAGAGTTAGGAAATCGGGACATAACTGTACACTAACTACAACAAAGAAATAAGTGAAATACTTACAGCAGTCTACAAATTAATTGGGTTAGGAGTAAATTTTGTGATTATCTCAGAATATGTTTTAGTCTCCTGCTTAATTAATGTGGTCTGGGTTCTTTTCTTTTCAGAAGACTTTGCTACCGACTTCTGGCAACCATCTAGCTATGGTGTTACCCTGTGACTCTCGTCAGTGCTACAAAAGCTGTTGTTCTGTAAGGGTATTCCTGCAATGACAAATACAGGGCAATCTTGGCATTTCATTTGCTTCCCATTGCGTATAGAGACTTTCCTGATGGAGAAGGCATTTTCCAGCAAGATATTGCTCCATGCCACACTTTGAAAAATGCTGACATTTTTCGAAGGGAGCGAGCTAAGCATTCTAAATTGGCCTGGAAACTCGCCATCATCAACCCAACTGAGAATCTTTTGGCAATAACCAAACGCAGAATCGTAAAACAGGACTGTTCAAGTGTGGAGAGGCTAATTGCAGCTGTTATTAGGAACTGGTACCACGACGAAGAACTTGCCAAAATGTGTTCAACATTGGTTTATTCTATGCCAAAGCTTATAAAAGCAAAGAGTAGTCATATCTCTTATTAAATCAATTGTCTGTCATACCATTGCCCTGTAATTTTTAAAATAAACGTTAATATTCGAAATAAATGTCTTATTTCATCACTGTCCCAATTAATGTGCACACTACATAGGTAGCAGTACAACTTAGTGCTCAGTGAACTACTAATCGACCTAAATGAACATAATACATAATGCTGCAAAAATCTCTCTAACCTCTGATGTAACTCTAACTCGATCTGACTTCAAAGAAGCCAATGGTTACATGCTCATATACTCCACTTCAGCCCCCAGACTAATGGAACTCGATTTTCATCAAGATTTTGCAAGAATCCTTTATCACATATGTTAAATATTCTATGGAGAACAAGCCTAAACACTGGAGTCATCCCACAGTCATCGAAAGCCACCGATGCTGTACCACTACACAAAGGTGGTAAGAATAAGCCATTGTGAAAAAAATACACCAATAGTCCTATCATCCAGTATTACCAAGATTAGTATATTTTAAATCCTCATCCTCAAGACCATTATTACATTCAAGGAGAAGCTCTAAATCCGTATGGTTCATTCGGAAACGTAGCTCCAATTCTTCGGGTCAAAAACGCTTCACCACCCTTCGTCCTTGAAGGGTCGCTCTCAAGAGAACCTTTTTGATTGTTTAACTGTACGGAAAAGTATGAGAGGTTGGCATGGTGAGGACTGGATGGGTGAGGCTTCTAAACGGGAAGAATGGAAGGGTGAGGCTTGGAAAGCGGGGGATTGGAAGAGGGATCCTTGGTAGAGTTGGGGTTGGAAAGGTAATGCATGGAAGAATGAGGATTGTAGGGTTGAGGGTGGAAGAATGAAAGGTTGAAGGTGAGTGCATTTCATGTAATTTGCAGGTGAACTGAATTGCCGAGATGAAGATTGTGCCGAATCTTTTTTTTATTGATTTATCTATTTTTCGAGTGAAGAGAAACTGGAAGAATAAGGAACGGGATGAAAGAGGTACTGAACGAACGAGGAAATGCACGAAAGAGGAACTGGAAAGAAAAGAGCAGTGTGATGCGGGTGGAGGAGGCAACCAGGGAGGACACGAGGGAATGACTGATATTCCTGACTGATTTAATGACCTACGACAAACAAATTATCGGCACCAATTTCACTTGGTCACACTCTGGGTCGGAGGTGGTGTTTGTGAAGGCCCTCAGTGCCACATTGTACCCTGTTTGCCAAGCAAATAACATCATTACCTCCATCATAGAGCACAGTGAATCTTGTGGGCAGCTATATTAACTTAGTCTCCTTGAACATTCATTATATGCATTCATTTCCGCAGATACGTTCATCGCTGTAGAGTGTCATGTCAGTCATTCTGTAACCTGGCAAATTCTAATGCTCTTGAAAACATGAAATAATATGAATAAAAACATGGTACATAATCAGGGGTGTAAGATTCTAAGTATACACACACATACACACATGTTTACAACACATTGGCCATCTCCGACCGAGAAGGGTGACCCAAAAGAGAGGAAACACTTTCACCGTCACTCATTCAGTTATTGCTTTGACACAAGCGTGCTGATATTGTAGTTCAGATGGCCCTCTGAACTGCAATATCTTCTTCACCCCTTCTCCAGGGTGCTGGAACTGTACTTTTCACCTTCAGGACTCTAGTCCGACTAACTGGTTGGCAACCTACTCAGTTGAATAGTAGGTCATCTGCCAAATAGAATATCCTCTGTTCTCTAACAAGCCTTTAGAAGCGAGTATAAAGAAATGTCTCTAGGTACACCGCAGGGAGTAGTTCACAGTCCCATGCTTTTAAAATCCTAATTAATACTCTCCTAAATTGTCTACCTATCTCACCCAAACATATAGCAGTATGTTATGCTGATACCATGAATCATACAAAAAGGCATAAGGAGTATCAATCTTAACGAGGTTCAAGCAATTTGTAATCTACTAGGCCTCATCATATCTTCATCTAAACCAAAGATATTACCAAGCAAAATGCATCCCCCACCCATCTGTTTGCAGGGTGAAAACGTCAGATACGTTAAATCTTTGATATCTTGGTGTAGACGTACTCTTCACTAAAGCCATCATATCACAACTAAATAAGAAATGCAAAGATTAGCTGACGCTCTCGGAGCTGTTGCTGGCTACAACCGCAACTATGGTGCTAATGTAAGAATAGTGAGAATGTTCAAACACCTATTTTACATCCTTAATTGATTATGCTGGGACCATGTTAACATTAGCTAAGGAAAATTCTCTCCGGTCCTTGGAGTTAATGCAAAATGAAGCCCTAAAAATTATTCTTGGCTTGGGGTTCCTAGTATCAGTGATAGGATAAGTGAGATTAACACTGTACTTGGTATTAGAATGATAAGAAATGAACCAGACACTGTCACTACAAATCTTACTAAATGTCTAGAAAGCATGCAATTATATTAAGTTTTATAACTTGCACGAACTGTATCACTGCAGACAACAAGAGTATTTCACCCCTCCATGGAAGTTGTGTTTATTTAATATTATATACCTGCAAGCCCCTTCCAAGAAGCACGTCAGTAGTAATCCCTTAAAGAACTTGCAAAGGCAACTGATCAAGAAGAGATTACTTGCATAATTGATAGTAATAATTTATCACCATTTATATATACAGTGATGTATTTAAGCAGGAGTCTACGGACATGGCTGCATCTGCTCTTGTTGCTCTCTCTCCAGATAATAACAATAGGAACTATGTTGAATTGCTGTCTTTAATATCAGAAAAAATATACGGAAAATATATTCTCGGTATTTGACATCGGACTGCAGTGAAGGGTAGACCAGGGCGAGGAAGAGTATGAGAAGGATAATCGAAATAAATGATATATACGATTAAGAGTGAGCAAGAATATTATGAGATAAATATTGCAAGGAAATTGAGCGGCAAAATGCGAAGAAGAAAGTGAGGAGAATGAGTAACAAGAACCTCAAAGAAGGAAATAAGAAATACAAGAGAGGAATTAAGAACACTTGTGTGTACAGACGAAGTAGATGTGAGTGCATGATGAATGTGTCTCCCGGGAACTACTCGTTCAACGCGAAATTGTGGGATATAAATTATTTCACACTGAGAGAATAAACAAGACAGGCAGGAGGGTATCATTCCCTGTCAGAGATAATTTCAAATGCTGTGTCAAACAGGAAATTAAAAATTGTATATATAGAAACTAGGATAGGGGGTGGGGGACTAACTGAAGATAATGGCAATCTAATAATAGAAGCAACATATCATCCACCCAACCTTGACAGAGTGGAAAGGTAGATTTTTTTTTTTTAGCAGAAATTTTTAAGTGTGAAGGCATAAAAAATTTGAGTATCAAGATATAAGAAAATTTAGGTGTGAATATGTAAGAAAATTTAGGTGTGAATATATAAGAAAATTTAGGTGTGAATATATAAGAAAATTTAGGTGTGAATATATAAGAAAATTTAGGTGTGAATATATAAGAAAATTTAGGTGTGACAGGATGGATAATGAGAACCTTCAAAACTAGGGAGGCCAAGCCCATGATGACACTCTTCAGGTCACTTGTTCTATCTAGGCTGGAATATTGCTGCACACTAACAGCACCTTTCAAGGCAGGTGAAATTGCCGACCTAGAAAATGTACAGAGAACCTTCACGGCGCGCATAACGGAGATAAAACACCTCAATTATTGGGAGCGCTTGAGGTTCCTAAACCTGTATTCCCTGGAACGCAGGAGGGAGAGATACATGATTATATACACCTGGAAAATCCTAGAGGGACTAGTACCGAACTTGCACACGAAAATCACCCACTACGAAAGCAAAAGACTTGGCAGACGATGCACCATCCCCCCAATGAAAAGCAGGGGTGTCACTAGCACGTTAAGAGACCATACAATAAGTGTCAGGGGCCCGAGACTGTTCAACTGCCTCCCAGTACACATAAGGGGGATTACCAACAGACCCCTGGCAGTCTTCAAGCTGGCACTGGACAAGCACCTAAAGTCAGTTCCGGATCAGCCGGGCTGTGGCTCGTATGTTGGTTTGCGTGCAGCCAGCAGCAACAGCCTGGTTGATCAGGCTCTGATCCACCAGGAGGCCTGGTCTCAGACCGGGCCGCGGGGGCGTTGACCCCCGGAACTCTCTCCAGGTAAACTCCAGGTATATAAGAAAATTTAGGTGTGACTTTATAACCAAAAAAATATAGTGTAAAAATATAACAAAATTCAAATGTGAAGGTATAACAAAATTTAAATAGCACCAAGATTTAAGAAAACTGGCTAAACTAACCAAGAAAAATAAAAAAAGAAATATGGAATCAAAATATTTCTAAAAGGGTAAATTAAGAACTTTCTCTTAAAAGCAGTTTACAACAGAACTATCCTGGGACAATAGTACATAAGTTATTGGAATTAAAAAAAATCTATAAGAAATTAGATTTGACATGTGCAAGGATTTTTTTTATATAAAACTATCATAATCCTGATTTTTCCTTGTGCGGAATATTATGTCAACACTGACAGAGGATAACAAAAACAAATTAGCACAGCAGCAACAGCAACACAAAACAGCCGCAACAGAAACACAGCACAACCATCACTGAGCCAGAAGGTCAACGCAGTGTCAACATCACGCACAGAACCAACAGACAACGCAGCACCAACAGAAATGACAGAACCAACAGACAACGCAGCACCAACAGAAATGACAGAACCAACAGACAACGCAGCACCAACAGAAATGACAGAACCAACAGACAACGCAGCAGCAGAAAACATGGAACCAGCAGTCAGTGCAACACCAAAAGAATGACAGAGCCAACAGACAACGCAATGCCAACAGAAAAGGCAGAACAGAGAGACAACGCAGCACCAACAAAAAACAGAACCAACAGGCAACGCAGCATGAACAGAAAACAGAACCAACGGGATCCAAACAGATCTCTGGCTTACGTTTAACAAAAAAGAACACAAGACCCAGGAGTGAAAAATGAAACGTCTGTTGACTCCTGGAATTGTTTTCACACGAGAAGAGAGTAAGGGGAAGGGGAGTCAGGGGAAGGGGAGGAAGGGAAGGGGAGTGTGAAAGGAAGAGATGGGAGGAGGAGGAGGAGGAGTGAGAGTGAGGTAAGAGTGATGAAAAAGAAGAGTTTTTTTTATCAAAATTAGATATATCAACATTGTGCTGATATCTGATTCGATATCATAGTTACACAGTGGGAACAAAAGTTATGTTTTCCTGTCATATTCCATCACATAGTGTGGATTTTTTAAGTGTTGAAATGTGTCAGTCTGAGCTGGGAGACTTTAGGAGGGTAATGAGGATACCGTCAAGTATTCCAATAAGGGTTCATCAGTTATGGCAGCTTCAAAGGTTACGTTCCAGCAGAGCTGGAGTCTACCTGGAGGGTATTCCGGAGATCAACGCCACCGCGGCCCAGACCATGACCAGGCCTCCTGGTGGATTAGGGCCTGATCAATGAGGCTGTTACTGCTGGCCGCACGCAGTCCAGCGTACGAACCACAGCCCGGCTGATCCGGCACTGACTTTAGGTATCTGTCCAGCTCTCTCTTGAAGGCAGCCAGGGGTCTTTTGGTAATTCCCCTTATGGCTGGTGGGAGGCTGTTGAATAGTCTTGGGCCCCGGACACTTACTGCGTTTTCTCTTAGTGTACTAATGGCGCCCCTACTTTTCACTGCGGGTATGTTGCATCGCCTGCCAAGTCTTTTGCTTTCGTAGGGAGTGATTTCTGTGTGCAGATTAGGAACCAGTCCCTCCAGAATCTTCCAGGTGTAGATTATGATATATCTCTCTCGCCTGCGCTCCAGTGAGTACAAGTCAAGTGCTTCCAGGCGTTCCCAGTAGTTAAGGTGTTTGATGGAACTTATACGTGCAGTACATTCTCTAAGATCTGCAATTTCACCTGCCTTGAATAGGGATGTTAATGTACAGCAGTATTCCAAACTAGAGAGTTACTGCTACTTGGGAATTCCCATCACATGGAAGGCGATGAGAACGTCAGGAGAAGGGCACAAAATGCATGAAAGGGGTTTAAAAGGGAGGGGGGCAATAAAAACTAGACTTAATATTCCTGTAAAACTAGTTCCTTTGGAGATCAGTAACTTATGATTCTGTCATCTTTGAAGACTCTTGACTCAAATAATGGCTCCAGCAACATGCTCATTCCAGAAGCCAGGTAAAGATACTCAGAAATCAGAGAAGAGGAAATTAATGTACAATTCTTTTGAATATCATCATGCGCTGAATCACACTTAATGATAAAATTGATTAATTAGCCGAAGAAATTACCCCGAAGGAAAAAGTATAAAGCAACCTCGGTATATTTGTGTCTAACATTAGGAATAATATTAGGAGAGACGTAAATAATGTAAGTGAGTTTCCATGGAATGCCGTTAGAAGCCTGAGTAGATCTGTCACTCGCTATGATAGCAAGAACGCAGATAAGTACGTTTACAGAGCAACTTGTGATCAGACTGACTGTTGAAGTAGCCAGTCTTAGGCTTTGTTACAATTATTTCTGACAGTTTGGCTGACGTACTGATGATCAAACAAAATGCAAAGGATGATGTCAGCCTTATTGGTCACTTTCTTGAACATTATGTTCTTCATTGTTCACTTGTTGAGGAATACAGAGATAGTATAATAACACATGAGATATATCAAGATAGTTTATTAATGAAAATAAGATACCAGATAAATTTGTTTGCCGCAGCTAAAACATGCATGTTGGAGCACCGTAGTCGTGAACATATTTCACGACTACGGTGCTCTTCACACCAATTCCAAGGTTGAGGGACTGATTACCTCATCTTTTGTATATAGTTCTTGTCTTCCAATTATGTCCTTGAATCTGTATTGATAAAACCACTGGAAGGTGAAACGTCTACAATAAAGATACCCAGGTGTTGTACGTGTCTAATTTTCATCTTGTCGGTATTGTATACCATTCATGTATAACTAAACACGGTAAATCGCTTCACTGTAAATGATAACTCCGGGAGGGATATTAATTAATCCATAGTAACCTAAGATAGCCACTCAAAATGATTGAATTTCCCTACAGGTCCATTGGTTCTCTTTCCCCTGGATACGACTCACAATAGACCTGGAGTTTACCTGGAGGTTATTCCGGGGATCAACGCCCCCGCGGCCCGGTCCATGACCAGGTGTCGTAGGGGTTCTTAAGGAGATACGAGGGTTGAAGGTAAACACCTTGTTGGATGGTAACACTATATATATTGTCAGACTGTGGTAAGAGGTGGGAGCCCAGGCCTGCCGTGTTCTGCCTGCCTCTATGTCTATCCGTCGAGTAAGGAAGAGGCAGCTCGTCACTCACTCACGCTGCATCCCGTGACGTCATACAGTCACAGGCCTAAGGGATCTTCTATATAAACACATGGATGGTACTATGATACTCAGCTAATCTATATAACACATATAAGGGGATCAGCAACTATGCTGACACAGGCCTCCTGGTGGATCAGGGCCTGATCAACTAGGCTGTTACTGCTGGCCGCACGCAGTCCAACGTACGAGCCACAGCCCGGCTGATCCGGCACTGACTTTAGGTATCTGTCCAGCTCTCTCTTGAAGGCAGCCAGGGGTTTATTGGTAATTCCCCTAATGCTTGATGATGGGAGGAGTTGAACAGTCTTGGGCCCCAGACATTTATGGTGTTTTTTCTTACTGTACCAATGGCGCCCCTACTTTTAATTTGGGGTACTTTGCATCGCCTGCCCAGTCTTTTACTTTCGTAGGGAGTGATTTCTGTGTGCAGATTCGGGACCATTCCTTCAAGGATTTTCCAAGTGTAGATTATATATCTCTCCCTCCTGCATTCCAATGAGTACAAGTCAAGTGCTTCCAAGTGTTCCCAGTAGTTAAGGTGCTTGACAGAACTTATACATGCAGTAAAGGGTCTCTGTACACTCTCTAGATCTGCAATTTCACCTGCTTTGAATGGAGATGTTAATGTACAGCAGTGTTCCAGCCTAGAGAGAACAAGTGATTTGAAAAGGATCATCATTGGCTTGACATCTCTCGTTTTGAACGTTCTCATTATCCATCCTATCATTTTCTTTGCACTTGTGATCGTGGAACTGTTGTGATCTTTGAAAGTGAGATCCTCAGACATTACTACTCCCAGGTCCCTTACATTATTTTTCCGCTCTATTGTATGGCCAGAGTTTGTAGTATACTCTGTTCTAGTTATTATCTCCTCCGGTTTTCCATAACGGAGTAGTTGGAATTTGTCCTCATTGAACATCATATTGCTTTCCGTTGCCTACTGGAAAACTTTGGTTATATCTTCTTGGAGGTTAACCGCGTCCTCAGCAGCTGACAGCCTCATGCAGATCCTAGTATCATCCGAAAAGGATGATACGGTGCTGTGGTGTATATCTCTGTCTATGTCTGATATGAGGATGAGGAATAAGATGGGGGCGAGTACTGTGCCTTGTGGAACAGAGCTCTTCACTATGGCAGCCTCCGATTTAACTCTGTTGACCACTACTCTTTGTGTTCGATTTGATAGGAAGTTGAAGATCCATCTCCCCACTATCCCAGTTATTCATTTAGCACGTATTTTATGGGCTATTACGCCATGATCGCATTTGTCAAATGCTTTTACAAAGTCTGTGTATATTACATCTGCATTCTGATTTTCTTCCAGTGCATCCAAGGCCATATCATAGTGATCCAGTAGTTGTGAGAGGCAGGAGCGACCTGCCCTGAACCCATGTTGCCCTGGATTGTGCAGATTTTGGGAATCCAGGTAATTTGCAATCCTGCTTCTTAGCACTCTTTCAAAGATTTTTATGATTTGGGACGTTAGAGCTATTGGTCTATAGTTCTTAGCTAATGCTTTATGGAGTGGGGCTATATCCATTGTTTAAGTGAGTGGAATTTCACCCATGTCCAAGCTCCTCCTCCATAGTGTACTTAGGGCATGCGAGAGGGGTTTCTTGCAATACAGAGTTCCACGATTCTGGGCCCGGGGCTGAGTGCATGGGCATGTTGTCAATGGCTTTTTCGAAATCTATCGGAGTTAGGGTAATGTCGGAAATCTGGCATACATTTATGGAGTTTTGAGGCTCATTCAAGAGAAATCATTTGGGTAGTCGATCCTCAGACTGATTAGTGGTTCACTAAACACAGAGTCGTACTGGAATTTCAGTATTTCACTCATTTCCTTGATGTCATCTGTGTAAGTCCCATCCTGTCTGAGTAAGGGCCCGATACTAGATGTGGTATTTGCCTTGTTTTTGGCATATGAAAAGAAATATTTCGAATTTCTTTCAATTTCACTAATAAAACCTGGGTACCTCTTGACTACTAGGTGAAGAGGGACAACAACTTTAAGGAGACTTGTACGTGAATCTCGTTTACCCCTAGTACGAACTTGGTGTTTTGATTGTATAACGTGGCGACTGACTTGGTGGGCAGTGTGGTAGGTTGGATGGGCCAGGGTGCTATGTATGGGTTTGGAGTTGATTAGGAGGGGGTGTGAATGGTTACACCCTGGGTCTTCCTTCAACACTCAGGGTCTTCCTTCAATAACCTTGGTCCTCCTTCAACACCCTGGATCTTCCTTCAATAACCTTGGTCTTCCTTCAACACCCTGGATCTTCCTTCAATAACCTTGGTCTTCCTTCATCACAGTGTTCTCTCTGCTTTAAGTCCACTGTCATACCCTCTACACTGTCTCTCCTTCATCTCAACCCTCACCTCAGTACCACAGAAAATAATCTTGTGGATGGGGATAATTGGTTCATTTCCTTTTAACTGACACCAAATTGTTTTCTTTATTACACTACGTGTGAAACTCGGAAAAAAAGAAAAAAACGAGTGAGGTAATTTGATGGAGGGATGGTGGCTCGATCCACCTTCCGTTAACCCCACCATCAAGCAGAAAAAGGCACAAAACCTTGACTGGAACAATGCACCAGTAACCCGCACTTAGGAGACGACACTTCGGTCCGACTGGGACCATTTCCACTCCCCTCACCAGCTAAAACAACTGCGGTTGGCCCAGTGAAATAAGTCATTTTTTCCCCAAAAAATTTCAGCCTATCTGTTTGCAATTATTTAATTCATTCTGGTCAACAAATAAAATGTGTCTGCATTGTGATAACCGTATCGTGTGAGTTATGTACCTCCCTTCCCCAGCACCCACTTGACCGCTGCTTCCTCAGCCACCTTGAAACAGACCACCAGCAAAGTGAAGTTACTGTTACAGTCTCACCTCTGTCTCTATCTCCGGTGATTCACTGCACACTTGGATATTGCACTGTGGCATTATTTATGGCCTAAGTCTGGGGAACACATCACTGGCTCGCTAGTTTTAGCACTGGTTCGCTAGTTTTAGTGCTGCCTCATTAGTTTCAGTGCTGACTCGCTAGTTTTTAGTATTGGCTAGCTAGTTTTAGTGCTGGTTTGCTAGTTTTAGCGCTGGCTTGCTAGTTTTTGTACTTGCTCGCTGGTTTAAGCACTGGCTTCCTAGTTTAAGTGCTGGCTCGCTAGTTATAGTATTTGCCTGCTGATTTCAAAATGACTTGCTAGTGCTTAGTACTGTCCTGCTAGTTTTAGTAATGACTCGCTAGTTTTAATACTAGCTTGCTAGCTTTAGGACTGATTTTTTATAGTATCGAGCTGCTGTGCGATCCTTACAAATTTAGCGCTTACTCTGATAATGATAATGATGATGATGATGATGATGATGATGATGATGATGATGATGATGATGATAATAATAATAATAATAATAATAATAATAATAATAATAATAATAATAATAATAATAATAATAATAATAATAATAATAATGAAAAAAACGCCATAACAAAAGTAGGAAATAAAAACGTAAGCACATGAAAGCTATCGTAATTAAACTAAAGATATCAGTTCTTAAACATCAGTGATCCTGGTGTTCTAATGTTCTTATGACGTTTTCAAGAGTCAAAAGACCCTAAATAACGTTCTTAAGATTAAACGTCAATAGACGAGAGCCATACATCTGACCTTGTGACCCGGAGTGACCCTCTCACAGCTGTCCTCAACTACCATCAATCTTACACGGTCGCCCGCCCCGCCTTCCTCAGCTTCCCCCACCGGTGGAACCCACGATGGAAACAAGTGAATGGATTCGCTACAAAGGGAGAGCCGTATTGGAAAAAAAAGTATCCCTCAAGGGGGAAAAAATAAGAAACCAACGCAAAATCGCAATAAGCGTGGAAAAATATGTGACTGGTTCTTGTACCACTCCAACATTCTTCTATGACTAGATACTAGTGCTTCAACGTTCTTCTTTGGCTGGGTACCAGTACCCTGATGTTCTTCTATGGCTGGGCACCAGTACCCATCCTTCTTCTATGACTGGGTACCAGTACCACAACATTCTTCTATTGCTGGGCACCAGTACCCCAACATTCTTCTATGACTGGGCACCAGTACCCCAACATTCTTCTATTGCTGGGCACCAGTACCCCAACATTCTTCTATGGCTGGGCACCAGTACTCCAACATTCTTCTGTGACTGGCCCCTTTATTTTAACATTCCTCTACGGCTGGGACCCTGTGCCCCAGCATTCGTCCATGTATGCACCAACACTCGCCTATGGCTAACCCCTGCACTCCAACATTCGCCTTTGGTTCATGTACCCCAACATTCACCTTTGTCTAGCCCCTGTACACCAACATTATCACATTCTCCCCACCGGCTCAGTCAGTCGGAGAAAAATAAATAAACGTCGCCATGGCGAGAAGTTGATGAATGGCGAGGCACTGAGAGGGGCGTAGAGTTGTGAGTACTCAACCGCACTGGCTTTTTAGGGTGTTTATTGCCTGCCTCACCCTCCTCCTTCACGCCTCCTACTCAAAAAAAAAAAAAAAATAAATACTCACTCGTTGCCATTCTTTTGTGTACATAAGGTCGTAGTGTGGACTTCGAAGCACAGCTGAAATTCAAGTAACTACGTAGGATTGATTACGTAGCCAGGGAACATTGTGGAGGGGAGAAAACAGAGGATTAGGGAAGAGAGGGAAGTTAGAGACGAATCGTCTTGGAAATCGGGAAGGTGGGAGTAGATTCGGATTGCAGAGGCGTAGTGGTGTTTTTCATGAGGGAATGTTGGGTTTAATACAGCTCTGATAGCAATAGATACAGATTTCCTGGTGCTGGGTTTAATACAGTTCTGACAGCAATAGATACTGACTTCTTGGTTTTCTGTTTATTACAGTTCTGATAGCACCAGATGTAAAGATTCCCTAGAATGTCGCATTACTACAGTTCTGACAACACCAGATGTAAGGACTTCCTGATGGGGTGTCATACTGCAATGTTATAGTGCTGATAACGCCAGGCAAGACCTTCATGCAGTCAGAGTCTGTAGATAAATGATTCGGAGAACCGACAGGTTTATAAATCAGACACGTGTGCAACACTTGGGTATCTTTATTAAGGAAACATTTCACTACACAGTGGCTTCATCAGTCCTGTACAAGAAGAATGGTGAAGATCAGGAGTTTGCAGTAATCATTCCTTCAGCCTGGAGTAGATGTAATCAGTCCATCAATCTTGAAAAGAATACAGAATATGCATGAAGAAGTGATTTATATACATCTTGACAGGTGAGGTGAAGCAGTCGTAGACGATATCAAATTGAACAAATCCTCATGTGGAAGTAGGTCATGGTTATCGATTAGGCAAGCGAAGAATTTCTTGTATCAGGATCCCAGGAATGTAGATAAATGATTCAGAGAACTAACAAGTTAATAAATAAGACATGTGTAACACTTGGGTATCTTTATTGAGGAAACGTTTCTTCACACAGTGACTTCATCAGTCCTATACATGTGTATGTAGAGGTTTGATGGATCCCCCACATGAGGACGTGTTGCATCTTAATTAGGTACCAACACATATGTATTTTTTGTGCCTAAGTGAAACGCTGAATGCCTGTGAACCATTTAGCTCAAGGAGTAGTGGCGTATAAACTTAGTCAAGCACCTAAATTACTGTGATCGCTTGAAATCCCTCGAACTGTACTCCCTAGAACGTAAGCGAGAAAGATACATCATAGTGTACGTCTGAAAGATTCTGGAGGGACTGATCTCAAACCTACACACCGAAATCGCTACAAACGAAAGTAAGAAGCTTGGAGGACGAGGCAAAATATCTCCAGTGAAAAGTAAGGGTGCAGCGCTTTGAGACAAGCGAATAAGTGTGAAGGGACCAAGACTCTTCAACACCTTTCCTTCATGCATAAGGGCAATTACCAGTAAACCCAAACTGTCTTCAAGAGGGAACTTAGTCATTTCCTTAAGTCACGTACACCTCATGGATTTAGGTTAGATAAATTTAGATTTAGAAAGGACATAGGTAAGCACTGCTTTCCAAACAGAGTGGTCGATACATGGAACAATCTTCCGAGTAGGGTAATAGAGGCTAGGACCCTGGGTAGCTTTAAAAAGAGATTGGACAGATACATGAGTGGGAGGGGCTGGGTTTGATTGGTGTCGTGGGTACGGGAGTAAATTCATGGGTAGCTTTGGGAAGGGTGGTTTTTGACAAAGACCTGCCTTGTATAGGCCAATAAGCCTTCTGCAGTGTGTGTTTATGTGTGTGTGTGTGTGTGTGTGTGTGTGTTTATGTGTGTGTGTGTGTGTGTGTGTGTGTGTGTGTGTGTGTGTGTGTGTGTGTGTGTGTGTAAGAGTTCTGGTAGAAAGACAATTAGAGTAACCCGTTATTCGCACGTTTCACTCACAGGTGATCGTTTTGGCTTGTGTAACTCCTTTGTGAGCGAAGTGTCGTTCAATCAAGACCTGCTATAAATGTCTTTATCTTTGCAAGCTTTACTTGCAGACTACGTTTCTGTCTTTTAAATAGACACGTCGTGTCTATATAAAAGTTTACTATGATAAGATTTCCCTAATTTTTAAAATCCTTTGTGAAAAGTTCCTTCAGATTGTCACAATTAAGTCATTTTTACTCTAAATCAATGCTTATTAGCCAAAAATATCTAACTTTTAGTTATTTTAGTTATCAGTCCCAGACCAGGCCTCTAAAATTGTTTTTTGTAATACTGTATTTGATAGGCTCTAAGTGGGACAACAAGAATATGGATGAGAAGAACCGGGGAAGAATAGAGTAGTGAACCGTGTTGTTGGTAGAGAGAGAGACAGAGAGACAGAGACAGAGACAGAGACAGAGACAGAGACAGAGACAGAGACAGACAGACAGACAGAAATAGAGAGATAAGAAAGTGGCGTGACCATCTAGTTTTTTTTTTTTTAAGAACATTAAGAATATAAGGAAGGAGGAACACGGCAGCAGGCCTACTGGCCCACACTAGGCACGTCCTTCTCAAACCCGAACACAAATCCACTAACAAACATTGTTGAAAATGATATAAAATACCGACAAGATGAAGATTAAGATACATGTGCTGTTTGGGGATCTTTATTGTTGAAACGTTTCGCCTACACGGTAGGCTTCTTCAGTCAAATACAAAGGGAGAAGTAGATGTAATCAGTCCATCAGATGGACCTGCCTTCTTACTTCCACTAGTGGATCCCGTCCCTTACAACGTCTTCAAGATCTTCCACCTGACCTTCGACAGTATTTAAGACTCCATTCTCATGCTTCAGCTTCATATCGTTCTTTCTTGGAGGGATATCTTCAGGACCTTATTTATATCTCCTTTGTTTATGACCATCTTCCACTTATACGTTTCAATCATGTCTCTCCTCATTCTTCGTCTTACAAGAGAATGTGGTTTAAGAGATTTCAGTCTTTGTTATGGTGAAGATCTGTACTAGCGCACTCGACCGGCTGGCAGATTTTTAGGTTTTCAAGACAGTCGGGTAACTAGTTCTCTTCCGAAACGGCAGCTCTCAGTGCTGTCGGGAAAATTTTTAAGGGGGTAAGGAAGAGGGGGTTAGGGGTAGGAGGTTTAGCGGTAGGGGGGTTTGAGGGGGTTGGGATTTGAGGGGAGGGGGGGGGAAGGAGTTAAGGGGTGGGGAGATTACTGGCTCGCTGCTACGCTAATGAGTGTTTCCCAGAGATTAATCCACCGCTCGCCAACAAAGCCCTGAGAGATTCTTAGCTCGACCAGACAAGACGAACAACAATTAGATTCGGCTCCCACCTGGAAATAATGCCACCTTCCTCGCATCGACTCATTAAATACATTAATTAGCAACACGACAGCAGAACTGCCCTCCCTCTCTTACCCCTTCTCCCCACCCCCTTTGTATAAAAGGGAATTTTACGAAGAAAGGGATATTCCTTGAACGGCTCATTAAGTCTCATCGGTCTTTGTCAGACCTATTATTTTTTCCCTCTGTTGCAGCTTGAAAAAGATGGTTTGTTTCCCTAGTATTGTTGTTCACTAATTGATGAAAAATATCATTATGTAAAACTGTGTTGACGTCTCATTGATTATTTTGAGAGTTCTAAGAAGCTTCTCTCTATAATTGCGGTTAACGTAAATAATCTTTTATTCTCGTCCTCCCTCTTATAATACTGTCTCTCTCTCTCTCTCTCACTCTCTCTCTCTCTCTCTCTCTCTCTCTCTCTCTCTCTCTCTCTCTCTCTCTCTCTCTCTCTCTCTCTCTCTCTCTCTCTCTCTCTCTCTCTCTCTCTACTCGTATATGTATTCCATTTACCATGCACTCAATTATTTTACTTTGCACTCTGTATTCCAAAACCTCTGTTCGCATACACCAAGCACTCTGTTGTGCAGAGAGGAATATCCTTAAAGAGTAGGGCGGTATATTCTTAAGGTGAAGCGAGGAATATTCTTAAGGTAAAGTGAGGTATATTCTTATGATATAGTTATGTATATTCTCAGGGTGTAGTAAGCATGATGTAATCAGTCCACCAACCTCTGAGATATGAGGTGGTCAGTCCCTCAGCCTGGAGAAGAGTTCAGCTTCATGATCTCAAACGTTATAAAGCTGAAACATGAGAATCGAGTCTTATATACTGTCGAATGTCAGATGTAAGATCTCTAAGACGTTGTAAAGGACGGGATCCACTAGTGGAGGTATAGGTCTGGAATCCAACCCTTCTCACTCATAACTAGTACATACGCGGTGAAAAGTGGAAGATGTCCTCTGTACCAAGATACCGTTGAAAACAGTATGAAATACCGATAAATTCCAGATCATGAAACTGAACTCTTCTCCAGGTTGAGGGACTGACCACCTGATATCTCCAAGGTTAGTGGACTGATTACATCGTCTTCATTTCATCACTACACCAGCTGCCTCTGTATTTGACTGAAGAAGCTTACTGTGCAGTCGAAACGTTTCAAGAATAAAGATACCCAACTGTTGCACATGTGTTTAAATCATCAATTTGTGGGTATTTTATACCATTTTCAACATAGCAGTCTATACTACAAATTACCACACATGTGCCGCTCCAGTCCTAACCTTCATACTCTACCACAATAACCACACTACCACAATAACCATACACTACCACAACTTCCAAAAACTACCAAAATAACAAAAATCACCTCACATTACCACAGTAACACCACCACTATTGCAATAACAACTTAACTGTAATAACCATTCTACCACGATAACCACACCACAACTATCACCATTATCCCAATAATCACACACTACCACAATACCTACAATAATCACTCTACCACAATCGCAACACAAACACAGTGGACCAGGAGTAGGAACCAGGGGCCAGGAGCCAGGGTTCAGGAGGTTATGAGTCGACCCCTGCAACCACAATTAGGTGAGTACATGTATATATATATATATATATATATATATATATATATATATATATATATATATATATATATATATATATATATATATATATATATATATATATATACACACACACACACACCCTACCAACTATCTACAATATCTACACTACCACTATCTCCAAAAGTTATTGCAGGAGCACTACCACAATCACTACAAACTACCCCGATAACCACAATATCCACACACCATCACAGTCACCAGAAAATTAAGCCATACGACAACCACAATATTACAAAATGCAACAGTTACCTTACTACCACAATCTCCACACACTATCATCTTAACCACACAATTGCATTAACATTACCACAATTGCCACATAATCACACGCACTCACAGTCACACACACAATAATCACCATACACTACAACAATCACCACACACACTACACCAATCACAAACACACTATCACAATCACCACACACTACCACCTTCCCCAAATACATAACAGTCACCACTCACTACAACAATGATCACACACTACAAAAATCACCACACACTACAGCAATCACCACACAGTACAACAATCATCACACACTACATCTCCATACAGCACAGCAATCACCGCACAGTATAAAAATTACCACACACTACAGCAATCACCACACAGTAAAACAATCATCACATTATAACAATCACTACATACACCACAGTAAACACATTTTAACAATCACCTCACACTATCACAATCACCACACCGCCACAATCACCACACTCCACCACACACCACCACAATAACCACAAGCACCACATACACATTAATCACCACATTATAACAATCAGCACACACTATCACAATCATTACACACAAAACAATCGCCACTCAGTACAACAACGATAACACACACTCCAACAATCACCACACATTACTACAATCACAGCACAATAATCACCACACACCACAACAATTGCCACACTACGACAAACATCACAACAATCACGACACTACGACATCACAACAATCACCACATACTACATCACCATACAATACAACAATCATCACAAAGTATAAAAATAACTACACACTACAACATTCACCATACAGTACAACAATCACCAAATGATAACAATCAGCACACATCACCACAATTACCACACACTATCACAATCACTATATGCTACCACAATATATTTTCGCAATCCTCAAAAAATACCTCAATAACCACAATCTGTTGTAATAATCTCATACGACCATAGTCAACACAACCTACCACGTTTACACAATCACCAAAAATTACCATAAAATCCATAACTTATCGAAATTACCGTAACCCATCAATGTAACTACACGTTATCACAATAGCTACAATCTGCAACAATATCAATAATTCACTACAATAACCGCCCCATTAATTACAGTTTACTACAATAAACACAATCTTCAACAATAACCACAATAACCACAATCTGCCACAATAACCATAATCTTCAACAATAACCACAATCTACCACAATAACCACACACTCGGGGTGATCCTCATTCATCACTGGACTGATTTCTTCTATTTTCTGGGCAGTGTTGAGGCGGTCACTACCGTTCACCGGATAATTGATATCTTTTCTTCCTTCGATAAGTTCTCCGACAACCACGAGTTTACTTTTCCGTATCCGCAATGTATTTTGTTTTATACTGAGTAAGGGAATATATGTATGAGGGGGAAATTCAGTATTTGGAGAAGTATAGACAAACGTCCCCCGGGAGCAAAGGGCTAGTAACCCTTTCTCCTGTTTGAATTACTAGATTTAAAAAATAAATAAATAAAATCTTTCGTTTTTCTTTTTAGGTCATCCTGTCTCGGTAGGATACGGTCGGTGCGTTGAAAAAAACAAATCTACAAACGTGGTTATGGTGGTGTAAGACACATTTATAAGACTTAGATTTCTTTATTAACGCAAAAAAATCTCATCAACTTGTCGGTATTGTGTACCATTTGGAGTAAAAATGGTTTTCTTAACAAATATACCGAGGAGCTAATTTTCTTCTTTTTTTTTTCTGTTGTTCATATTACTTATATAAATTTAATGATTAGGATATGTTAAGATTTAATTTTATAATTGATTTTCTTTGATTATATACAGGTTTTGATAATGGAGTAAAGTTAACTCCTAAACTAGTCGTGAATAAGTGATGTTTAAAGCAGCAGTGTTAATGGTTTTCATTTTCCTTATATCGTAGGTAATTGTTTTCACCTTTGCCCATCTGTTGGGCCGACTCATTCATCTCCCCAGTGATTCCCTTCGTTTCCCATGACGGGACGAGAGCCAAGATAAGGTCGCGGGCAATCACTGTATTTCTTAACCTTGTTTGTGTTTGTCCGGCTCAGCCTCCCTTCTCTCCGGCTCAGGTAAGGCGGACTCCCGAGCCATGTTGACTTCTCTTGTGTTCTCTGTGACTGACTCAACACACAGTGCCGAACCTCTTTGATAATGCGTATACTCTCAGGTAATCTCGTCTGCTCGGTCCCCACTCTCATATACAATTTTCATTTCAGATTTCATCTGCCTCCACTATCTTCTACCCTCTCTCAGGTACCTAAACTCTCATATCTCTCTCTCTCTCTCTCTCTCTCTCTCTCTCTCTCTCTCTCTCTCTTTCTCAGCTCCCAGATATCCTTATTCCTTACCATTACATCCCCTCGCCACATAATTCACCACTTCTCCCACTTCCTTTTTCCCACTTACTGATAGTTCCCCTCACCCTACCGCCCAATCTTCTTCCCGCTTCCAGGGAACACTTCAAGACTACCAAGAACTCAGGTTTGGTATTCATATCTTTGGCATTTATTCCTACAGATCTCACTCCTCGTTTCTTTGATGGCTTGCAATTTTTTGCTGTATCTTTCGGACTAGCAGTGGACGAGAAGAAATCTAACCTCCTAATGTCGATACTAATGTTCCGGAGTCCGACAAATTCGTCGTTGAATCAAGAGAAATTACGTTAGCTCACTAGGTACCCCGATGCTCTCTGCCGCATACTGTTACTCTCTGATACCTACCGCCTCAACCCCACCTTCACCCCTCATTCGCATTACAACATTTCCATACATTGACGGACTCACGTGTCCGCACGTGCACAATCTTAGGCACTATACTAGTATACACATGCTCTTCTGGAGGGCCAAATTCAGGGATGCCCAACATGTTAGAGAACCTTTTAGGGGACGACATACCAGCGAGACTAGATCTGGTATTTACCTGAAGAGAAACAAACGTAGATAAACTAGAAACTTCTACACCTAGTGAAGCAGGCAATTACTGAGATTCTAATTTTCGATTTCCTCACGAAAAACAACCATAACCTTCATAAATGGTTCAGAGAACCGACAAGTTGATAAATTAGACACGTGTGAAACACTTGGATATTTTTGTTGGGGAAACGTTTCGCCACACAGTGCCTTCATCAGACCTATACGAAAAAGAATAATGAAGATTAGGAGTTTGCGGTAATCAGTCCCTCAGCCTGGAGTCCATCAATCTTGAAAAGAATACAGCATATGCGCGAAGAACTGATTTATTTACTGTACACAGTTGAAGTGAACCAGTCGTAGGCGATATCACATTGGACAAATCAAAAAGTGGAAGTAAGTCATGCCTATAGGTTAGGCAAGTGAAGAATTCCCTGTATCGAAATCCCAAGATGTTGCTGTGTCTGACAGGAATGTAGATAAATCGTTCAGAGAACCATTTATCTTCATTTATTGAAAAAACATTGTTTTAAGTCTGGAGAGAGTATGTGATAACGTATGTCATAGACAACGTCTCTTCTCATACACCGAGTGTCCGTGGTTCGATCCCCAGCCAGGTAGAAACACTGGGCGTGTTTCCTTATCTGTTCTTCCCGTTCACCTAGCAAGTAAACAGGTACCTGGGTATTTGCCTACTGGTGTGTTGCATCCTGGGGAACAAGATTGAAGGACCCCAATGGATATAAGACAGTCTTGGGTTATCCTGGGGGGGTAACACTCGGGGTTAAAAATCCGAACAAAATCTATCTTATACTGTATAGTCGGGAAAGTACGTGACGAGCCACGAACTGGAAGGCAGACTACGTCAGGTCAGGAGTACGGTGCTCGCTGAAGAACATGTGAACCAGGAGTCCCGCTAACTAGAAATTCCCAGGTCCCAGGGGTCATCCTCTGAATAAGATCCTTGTCAGGAGACGCTGTCTTGTTTCCGAATGAACAAAACACATCAACCTTTGTTATCAGTAATCCTGTGGAAAGGTGCGACAGGCAATTTGGGACAAAACTGGAAGACAAAGAAAACGAGAACATCATCGGCTCACTCTGTGTGCACCTTTAAACGTTCCTCTTTATTTGTCATCAAGTCTGCATGGGTGCTGCTCACACGGCCCTCATAATATTTGTATATTGCGTCATCGGCAGAATGTGCCTCTGGTAACCACACGTTCACAAGTTCGCACCTAAACCATTGGATTTCTTTTACTGATTTATTCACAAGATTGTCATGTATTAGGTTGCATCGCCTAAGAATGTGAATCCGTTCATGTGAATGGCTCTCTCCAGAGGAGCGATTGGTGGAATGATAATGTAAAGAGAGTAGTAACGGAGAAAAAGTTAGCATATGATAAGTTTTTACAAAGTAGAAGTGATGCAAGGAGGGAAGAGTATATGGAGAAAAAGAGAGAGGTTAAGAGAGTGGTGAAGCAATGTAAAAAGAGAGCAAATGAGAGAGTGGGTGAGATGTTGTCAACAAATTTTGTGGAAAATAAGAAAAAGTTTTGGAGTGAGATTAACAAGTTAAGGAAGCCTAGAGAACAAATGGATTTGTCAGCTAAAAATAGGAGAGGAGAGTTATTAAATGGAGAGTTAGAGGTATTGGGAAGATGGAGGGAATATTTTGAGGAATTGTTAAATGTTGATGAAGATAGGGAAGCTGTGATTTCGTGTATAGGGCAAGGAGGAATAACATCTTGTAGGAGTGAGGAAGAGCCAGTTGTGAGTGTGGGGGAAGTTCGTGAGGCAGTAGGTAAAATGAAAGGGGGTAAGGCAGCCGGGATTGAAGGGATAAAGATAGAAATGTTAAAAGCAGGTGGGGATATAGTTTTGGAGTGGTTGGTGCAATTATTTAATAAATGTATGGAAGAGGGTAAGGTACCTAGGGATTGGCAGAGAGCATGCATAGTTCCTTTGTATAAAGGCAAAGGGGACAAAAGAGAGTGCAAAAATTATAGGGGGATAAGTCTGGTAAAGTGTATGGTAGAGTTATTATTGAAAGAATTAAGAGTAAGACGGAGAATAGGATAGTAGATGAACAAGGAGGCTTTAGGAAAGGTAGGGGGTGTGTGGACCAGGTGTTTACAGTGAAACATATAAGTGAACAGTATTTAGATAAGGCTAAAGAGGTCTTTGTGGCATTTATGGATTTGTAAAAGGCGTATGACAGGGTGGATAGGGGGGGGCAATGTGGCAGATGTTGCAGATGTATGGTGTAGGAGGTAGGTTACTGAAAGCAGTGAAGAGTTTTTACGAGGATAGTGAGGCTCAAGTTAGAGTATGTAGGAAAGAGGGAAATTATTTCCCAGTAAAAGTAGGCCTTAGACAAGGATGTGTGATGTCACAGTGGTTGTTTAACATATTTATAGATGGGATTGTAAGAGAAATAAATGCGAGGGTCTTGGCAAGAGGCGTGGAGTTAAAAGATAAAGAATCACACATAAAGTGGGAGTTGTCACAGTTGCTCTTTGCTGATGACACTGTGCTCTTGGGAGATTCTGAAGAGAAGTTGCAGAGATTGGTGGATGAATTTGGTAGGGTGTGCAAAAGAAGAAAATTAAAAGTGAATACAGGAAAGAGTAAGGTCATGAGGATAACAAAAAGATTAGGCGATGAAAGATTGGATATCAGATTGGAGGGAGAGAGTATGGAGGAGGTGAATGTATTCAGATATTTGGGAGTGGACGTGTCAGCGGATGGGTCTATGAAAGAGAAGGTGAATCGTAGGATTGATGAGGGGAAATGGGTGAGTGCTGCACTTAGGAGTCTGTGGAGACAAAGAACTTTGTCCTTGGAGGCAAAGAGGGGAATGTATGAGAGTATAGTTTTACCAATGCTCTTATATGGGTGTGGTGCATGGGTGATGAATGCTGCAGCGAGGAGAAGGCTGGAGGCAGTGGAGATATCATGTCTGAGGGCAATGTGTGGTGTGAATATAATGCAGAGAATTCGTAGTTTGGAAGTTAGGAGGAGGTGTGGGATTACCAAAACTGTTGTCCAGAGAGTTGAGGAAGGGTTGTTGAGGTGGTTCGGACATGTAGAGAGAATGGAGCGAAACAGAATGACTTCAAGAGTATATCAGTCTGTAGTGGAAGGAAGGCGGGGTAGGGGTCGGCCTAGGAAAGGTTGAAGGGAGGGGGTAAAGGAGGTTTCGTGCTTGGACTTCCAGCAGGCATGCGTGAGCGTGTTTGATAGGAGTGAATGGAGACAAATGGTTTTTAATACTTGACGTGCTGTTGGAGTGTGAGCAAAGTAACATTTATGAAGGGGTTCAGGAAAACCGGCAGGCCGGACTTGAGTCCTGGAGATGGGAAGTACAGTGCCTGCACTCTGAAGGAGGGGTGTTAATGTTGCAGTTTAAAAATTGTAGTGTAAAGCACCCTTCTGGCAAGACAGTGATGGAGTGAATGATGGTGAACGTTTTTCTTTTTCGGGCCACCCTGCCTTGGTGAGAATCGGCCAGTGTGATAATAATAATAATAATAATATATATACACGAAATATACACAAAAGCTGATCTCTTTTCTGAAGGAGACTCGAACCTACGAACCTTGGAACAAGGTACGCAGTGCTTTACCAATCTACCCACACTGGACCAATACCTTGGAGTCCAGCTTACGCTAGACTTTGATCCAAGGCAGCCAACTTTCAGGGAGAAGGCTTACAGCTTTTCATCTCATCCCCTGCATGCATCAGCCTTACTAGAGATATTAACAATGCAAGGAATTCGCAAGAGCAGGCGATATATACACAAACACTGAAAGCTGGCTGAAGGAGACTCGAATCTACTAACCTTGGAACAAGGTACGCAGTGCTTTACCAATCTACCCTAGTAAGGCTGATGCATGCAGGGGATGGGATGAAAAGCTGTAAGCCTTCTCCCTGAAAGCTGGCTGCCTTGGATCAAAGTCTAGCGCAAGCTGGACTTCAAGGTATTGGTCCAGTGTGGGTAGACTGGTAAAGCACTGCGTACCTTGTTCCAAGGTTCGTAGGTTTGAGTCTCCTTCAGCCAGAGATCAGTGTTTATATATATATATATATATATATATATATATATATATATATATATATATATATATATATATATATATATATATATATATATATATATATATATATATTCTACATATTCATACGTGCATGTGTGAGCTCGCACTCTCGTACACAGTGATCTATGTGCATTGAGCACTCCACATTTTCTCTTGCCGAGACAGGTAAAATTCTACATAAAGAAGGAACCAGACGGAAATGTCTGTTCCCTGAGCCACACCGTTCATCTTGGAGCCTCATATTTAAACAGGCGATTTGGGCTTTTCCGTTTTTGTTCTTGTTCTTTGCTTCTTCTTCCTTAAGAACGTGAGAACAAGAGAACACTTGTGTGTGGATGGAGGGCGAGACGTCGACAAGTGCTGACCAAGACACAAATGTGTGTGGAACAATGTTATATTTGAGCGACATTTCGCTCTAAGCAAAGCTTTATCAAGATTGAGCGAAATTTTATGCAACCTAACGCACAACACTTGTATATTATTATTATTATTGTTATTATTATTATTATTATTATTATTATTATTATTATTATTATTATTATTATTATTATTATTATTATTATTATTATTATTATTATTATTGCCCCATGCTAGGCAGGTCATACACAACGCTTGTATGCTTTTACTAGCCCATGATAAGCAGGTCATACACAGCATTTGTATGCTACTACTGGTCCACACTGGGCAGGTCATACTCAACATTTGTATGCTACTACTGGCCCACACTAGGCAGGTCATACACAGCATTTGTATAAAAAACTAAAAGGCACAATACCGTGACTGGAACAATTAAGGTAAATAGGAAAATAGAGTGGGTTATTGGACGGGGAAAAAGAGGTAAGTGATGAAGAGAGAGAGAGAGAGAGAGAGAGAGAGAGAGAGAGAGAGAGAGAGAGAGAGAGAGAGAGAGAGAGAGAGAGTGTGTGTGTTCGTGTTACCAGGTTAATCAGCAGGTGAGAACTAGCTCGGTCATCCCCTTTCCAGAGATGAAATTCCACAAGGTGAGAGTTGAGTGGAGTAGTGGCGTGAGCCTTACCTGCACCGCTCCTTATTAATCCCTAACTAACTTTT
The DNA here is from genome assembly GCF_038502225.1 of Cherax quadricarinatus. Lineage (NCBI taxonomy): Eukaryota > Metazoa > Arthropoda > Malacostraca > Decapoda > Parastacidae > Cherax > Cherax quadricarinatus. The sequence goes on from NC_091316.1 coordinate 6,491,193, forward strand.
GATCCCACTCTATCCGTGTTTGTGTCTCGTCCTGTGGTGGTGGTGGTGGTGGTGGTGGTGGTGGTGGTGGTGGTAGTAGTGGTGGTGGTGGTGGTGGTGGTGGTTGTTGTTGTTGTTGGTGGTGGTGGTTGTTGTTGTTGGTGGTGGTGGTGATGTATTCGCAGAGATGCTCCTTGCGTTGCAGATGAAGATTTTGTTCGAATAATTAACCCAGAGAATGACTCAGGATAACCCAGTGAAGTCAGAATGTCTTCAGACACTGTCTTATATCCAAGACTCTTGTGTCTGTCCGAACCATTGTTAGTGTTGCTGCTATTTGTCAGTGTTATTAGTGCTCTTGTTGGTGTTACTGTCAGTGTTCTTCTGAGTGCTAGTGTTACTGCTGATATTATTAGTTCTAATGGTCCTGGTGCTGGTGTTGTCGCCGTCGTTGTTATTGTTGTTGTCATCGCTATTGCTGTTGTTAGAGAGCAATACTGGTGATGGTTTGCTTGCTTTCTTCCGTTGGTTTAGGTGTTGTCAGTGCCAGCGGTGCTGTTGTCAGTGCCGGCGCTGCTGTTGTCACTGGAGGTGATGGTTTAGTTGTTAGAATCGGCGAGACTTGTTTCACTGTGGTAAAAAAAAAAAAAAGATTTTCTTAGTCCCTGCTGTTGGTGGGGACCTTGTTGGTAGTTCTTGGCCAATGTAGTCATGATTTTGTTGCATGTTGTTTTATTTGGAGTTTAGGATACACGATTGTTGCACTGCTAGTGCAACAATCGTGTAACCAAATAGCAGGATAGAAAAATGGTCAAGAAGACCCAGAAAAAAAGAGGTAACGAATATGAACTGAAGAAAAAACAGGAAAAGTTGTTTATGTTACTTTTGACCGTCTACAAACTGATATTACGAAATGCCATTACAAAGACAATTACAGTCTCGACCACTTCGTTTTCGTCGTCTTGAACTTCCTCTTCCACTTCCCTAACTTCCTCCTCCTCTTCTTCATCCCCCTCTTTTCTTCTTCTCCTCCTCCTCCACCTCCTCTCCCCTCCTTCAGTGTCCCAGATGACACTCGGATTTTATCCACGCGACCGGAAATTTTAAGTTTTTAATTAAATAAATCCTCTCGTGTCTTCTTCCTGGTAAATACACACGGACGAGGCTCCAGCAACACTGATTCCCTCGTCCGTGTCAGTGTTGTCTACACACAGACGAGGCTCCAGCAACACTGATTCCCTCGTCCGTGTCAGTGTTGTCTACACACAGACGAGGCTCCAGCAACACTGATTCCCTCGTCCGTGTCAGTGTTGTCTACACACAGACGAGGCTCCAGCAACACTGATTCCCTCGTCCGTGTCAGTGTTGTCTACACACAGACGAGGCTCCAGCAACACTGATTCCCTCGTCTGTGTCAGTGTAGTCTACACACAGACGAGGCTCCAGCAACACTGATTCCCTCGTCCGTGTCAGTGTTGTCTACACTGCTGCTCTTATACTTAAAACACCATTTTGGTTGATGTTTTTATCA